>NW_019236987.1:0-2052 GCF_002742605.1 Olea europaea var. sylvestris
TCACGTGTGACATTTCTTACTTGTGAAGTAAGTAGCTGATTTCACAAGTTAAAGTGTGGTGACACTTAAATGAACACGTAGATATTTTTTTATAGAACAAAACATTGGAGACCCACCGAGAGATTCCACATGGATAACTATCTGAGTGTCAGTGGTTAATCTCTAACGTTCGATAGTGGAATTGGTCCTTTAACTTGAGATCGTCATGGTACCTTATATGAGGACAGTCATACTTTGTCGAAATTGGATGTTGCTCTGCAAAGGGCCGATAATACAACATCGTTCGGGTACATCAAGAATCGTATGAAGGTTGTGATTGATCAATAAAGGATTCATCACTCTTAGATAGTGGGAGATTATGATCTGCGTTTCATTCTATTAAGTCGATAACGAAATCCTTGGCCAAGGTGTACTCATAAGTCAAAAATGAGTTTTCGACTTATATTGACTTAATAGTGAAGTGAAAGATATGATCAATATTCGGGATTGACACACTTCCATATCTCGTAATTGATCGGATCATATTGACGAAGGGATTATAGTTTCACGGTAAACGAATGAGTTTGATTTTGTCATACCACATGACATTCCTCGTCACATGTATTGCCCTGACACTTTGCTAGATGTCAATTTGGGACGGCGAGTGTGAATTGGTGTTTTAATTTATCAATTTTGATTAAATCAAAATAATATCTCATTTCGTTAGGTATCGTGATCGCGAACCTGATGGGTCGCAAACAAAAGAGAATTGGAAGATTGCAATTTGTCAATTAATTAATTTGACAATCGTTGGATAAATTAATTAATTGGTTGGTTATTTATAGGCCCGAATTAATTAATTAATTAATAATTCACGGACCAGATTTAATTAAATGAATTAATTAAATATTGGACCGGACCAGGCCAGACCCGTTTGAGCTTATATAAATACATGGCTAGGGTTTTTCAATCCATATATGTTTTCTCATAATTTCTTGCTAGTACAAGAGGAGAAAACTCTAGTACCTGCAATCTGTTCTTTGTGTGGATTACCGTTGGAGGCTGGACAATTGGACAGCTGTGGGTGGCGAATCAAGATTGTTGGAACGAAAAGAATAGCAAAGAAGTTTGCAGATCTGAAAAATGTACAATCTTTTCACAATTTTTATCTAAACACAAAGAGATTCCTGATGGGAATCGAAAATTATTTTAATTTTCGCTACGCATGTTAAGTAGATTCCCAACAGTGGTATCAGAGTCTACTTTGTGTTTGTTAGAAATTGCTTTGCATGTTGGAACAATTAAAAGTTAACTGTGTTTTCTTGTTTTTGCAATTAAGAATATATTTTCATAATCAAAATTTGATTTTGAATGGAAAATATTTTTCTGGGTCGGAATGATATATTAAAAAAAGGGGGGTTGCCGTCGCCGGCAAGGAACGACAGCGTGCTGCCGTGTTTGCCACAGCCGCTGCCACTGTCTAGGGCAGCAGCGAACGCCGCTGCTGGAGGGAGTAACAGCAGGCGGCGCTGCTACAGAAATAGGAAGTCGCCTCACCCAGTCGTGAACAGGAAGGGACGGTGCCGGTCGCCGTCCCATGAAGCCAAGAGAAACGGGAGAAACAAAAAAAAATTATGGTTTATAGGGTTTACAGTCGGTTTGGGTGATTGGAGGCGGGGGCTTCACATGCAATTTATGAAATTGTAAGCCCCTGGTTGCAATTAAAGCTGAAGGGTCATATTACAAATTTTAAAAGAGGGACCTTTCTGCAATTTATGAAATTTAAAGGGGCTACCTGCAATTAAATGAGAAGGGTCACTTTGCAATTTTAATTGGAGGACCTGTCATGCAATTACTTTAATTGAAGGACCACCTTTTAATTTTAAACTTGGGTCAATTTACAAATTTCAAAATGGATTTTGAATTTGAATTTTAAATGGATTTTTAAAATGTATTTTAATGGGTTTGACCCATAAATTTAATTTTGACTCAAAGTAAAAATTTTATTTAAAATTGACGACTTTAATATTTTCGTTAAAATATGATTTTAACTTAAATATTAAACTTTGACCC
>NW_019236988.1:0-2052 GCF_002742605.1 Olea europaea var. sylvestris
AAAATTAACAAAGCAAAACCGCAGCAGGGTCAATTTTTTCATTTGTCGCGACGGTGTCGGAATGGGCCAAAATTTGGCAGGTTAATTGGAAACGGCCCGCGAAATTGGACTCGAGGCAAAAACCCGAGATCATGGAATTTTAGCCAAATTCCTTCGTTTAGACCTCCGAATACTTAATTTCCTTATTAATTATGTCAGGTAGAAGAAGTGCTGGATAGAAAATTAATAAAGCAAAACCGCACCAGGTGCAATTTTGCCATTTTCCACGACGGTGTCGAAATGGGCCGAAATTTGGCAGTTTGATTGGAAACGGCCCGCGAAATTGGACTCAGGGCATAGACCCGGGATCACGGGATTTTAGCCAAATTCCTTCATTTGGGCCTCCGAATAATTAATTTCCTTACTAATTATGTCCGGTTGAAGAAGTGTTGGACAGAAAATTAACAAAGCAGAATCGCGCCAGGGGCAATTTTGTTATTTTTCGTTACGGTGTCAGAATGAGCTAAAATTTGATGGTTGATTGGAAACGGCCCGAGAAATTGAACAAGGACAAAGACCCGGGATCACTGGATTTTAGCCAAATTCCTTCATTTGGGCCTCCGAATAATTAATTTCCTTATTAATTTTATAAGGCCGAAGAAGTGAAGGACAAAAAATTAATAAAGCAAAACCGCACAAGGCGTAGTTTTGCCACTTGTCGCGGCGGTGTCGGAACGGGCCCAAATTTGGCAGGTTGATTGCAAACGGCCCGCGAAATTGGACTCCGGGCACAAACCCGGGATCACGGGATTTTAGCCAAATTCCTTCTTTTGGGCCTCTGAATAATTAATTTCCTTATTAATTATGTCAGGTTGAAGAAGTACTGACAGAAAATTAACAAAGAAAAACCGCACCAGTGGCAAGTTGTCATTTTTCGTGACGGGGTCGGAATGGGCCGAAATTTGACATGTTGATTGGAAACGGCCCGCGAAATCGGATTCAGGGCACAGTCCCGGGATCACGGGATTTTAGCCAAACTCCTTCGTTTGGGCCTCCAAATAATTAATTTTCGTATTAGTTATGTCAGGTTGAAGAAGTGCTGGACGGAAAATTAACAAAGAAAAACCGCACAAGGCGCAGTTTTGCCATTTGTCACGACGATGTCGGAATGGGCCAAAATTTGGCAGGTTGATTGGAAACAGCCCGCGAAATTGGACTCGGGGCACAGACCCGGGATCATGGGATTTTAGCCAAATTCCTTCGTTTGGGCCTCCGAATAAATAATTTCTTTATTAATTATGTCAAGTTGAAGAAGTGCTGGACAAAAAATTAACGAAGAAAAATCGCACCAGGGGCAATTTTGTCATTTGTCGCGACGGTGTCAGAATGGGCTGAAATTTGGCGTGTTGATTGGAAACGGTCGGCGAAATTGGACTCGGGGCACAGACGGGATTCTAGCTAAATTCCTTCGTTTGGGCCTCCGAACAATTAATTTCCTTACTAATTATGTCAGGTTGAAGAAGTGTTGGTCAAAAAATTAACAAAGAAAAATCATACCATGGGTAATTTTGTCATTTTTTGCGACGGAATCGGAATGGGTCAAAATTTGACAGGTTGATTTGAAACGGCCCGCGAAATTGGACTCGGGGCACAGACCCGGGATCACGAGATTTTGGCCAAATTCCTTAATTTGGGCCTCCGAATACATAATATCCTTATTAAATATGTCAGGTTGAAGAAGTGTTGGATAGAAAATTAACAAAGCAAAACTACACCAGGGGCAATTTTTTCATTTTTTGCAACGGTGACGGAATGGGCCGAAATTTGGCAGGTTGATTGGAAACAGCCCGTGAAATTGGATTAGGGGCAAAGAACCGAGATTACTGGATTTTAGCCAAATTCCTTCGTTTAGGTCTCCGAATAATTAATTTCCTTATTAATTATGTCAGGTTGAATAAGTGTTGGACAGAAAATTTACAAAGCAAAACCATACCAGGGGCAATTTTGTCATTTTTCGCGGGCCGAAATTTGGCAAGTTGATCGAAAATGGCCCACGAAATTGGACTCAGGGCA
>NW_019236989.1:0-2052 GCF_002742605.1 Olea europaea var. sylvestris
CCACGAAGTGGTGAGTTCAATCCAAAACGGTCGCTACATTTACAAAAAGTACTTATGGGCCCAAAATGGACACTGTGTGCAAAAGTTATGCTCAATACTTCATTTACCGACTCTCCAAGCGTTCTAATTATGTAAGTGCTCATTATTTCGAAAAATGGCCAAAATCCCTCGTAGGTCACGATGAAGTTGTGAGTTCAATCCAAAACGGTCGCTACATTTCAAAAAAGTACTTACGGGCCCAAAACGGACACCGAGTGCAAAAGTTATACTCCATTCTTCGTACGCCGACTCTCCAAGCGTTCCAAATATGCAAGGGCTCATTCTTTCGAAAAATGACCAAAATCCCTCATACGTCACGACGAAGTGGTGAGTTCAATCCAAAACGGACACAGCATTTCCAAAAAGTACTTATAGGACCAAAACGGACACCGTGTGCAAAAGTTACACTCAATTCTTCGTACGCCGACTCTCCAAGCGTTCCAAATATGCAAGTGCTCATTCTTTTGAAAAATGGCCAAAATCTCTCATATGCCACGATGAAGTCATGACTTCAATCCAAAGTGGTCGCTACGACTCCGAAAAGTACTTATTGGCCCAAAATGGACGCCGTTTGCAAAAGTTACGCACAATTCTTCGAACGCCGACAATCTGAGCATTCCAAATTTGAAAATGCTCATTCTTTCGAAAAATGGCTGAAATCCCTCGTACATCACAATGAAGTGGTGAGTTCAATCCAAAACGATCGCTACATTTCCAAAAAAGTACTTATGGGCCCAAAACGGACACCGTGTGCAAAAGTTACGCTCAATTCTTCGTCCACCGACTCTCCAAGCGTTCCAAATATTGAAGTGCTCATTCTTTCTAAAAATGGCCAAAACCCCTCGTACATCATGATGAAGTCGTGAGTTCGATCCAGAACGGTCGCTACATTTCCAAAAAGTACTTATGGGCCCAAAACGGACACCGTGTGCAAAAGTTACCCTAAATTCTTCGTACGCCGACTCTCCAAGCGTACCAAATATGCAAGTGCTCATTCTCTCTAAAAATGGCAGAAATCACTCGTACATCACGATGAAGTCTTGAGTTCAATCCAAAACGGTCGCTACATTTCTGAAAAGTACTTATGGGCCCAAAACGGATGCCGTTTTCAAAAGTTACGCTAGATTTTTCGAACGCCGACAATCCGAGCTTCCAAATTTGAAATTGTTCATTCTTTCTAAAAATGGCCAAAACCCCTCGTACATCATGATGAAGTCGTGAGTTCGATCCAGAACGGTCGCTACATTTCCAAAAAGTACTTATGGGCCAAAAACGGACACCGTGTGGAAAAGTTACGCTCAATTCTTCGAACGCGGACAATCCAAGCGCTCCAAATATGCAAGTGGTTATTCTTTCAAAAAATGGCAGAAATCCCTCTTACATCACGATGAAGTGCTAAGTTAGATCGAAAACGGTTGCTACATTTCCAAAAAGTACTTATTGGCCCAAAACGGACACCGTGTGCAAAAGTTACGCTCAATTCTTCGTCCGTCGACACTCCAAGCGTTCTAAATATGCAAGTGCTCATTCCTTCGAAAAATGGCTAAAATCCCTCGTACGTTACGATGAAGTCATGAGTTCAATCCAAAATGGTCGCTACATTTCTGAAAATTACTTATGGGCCCAAAACGGACGCTATTTTAAAAAGTTATGCTCGATTCTTCGAACGCGGACAATCCTAGCGCTCCAAATATGCAAGTGCTCATTCTATCAAAAAATGGCCAAAATCCCTTTTACGTCACGATGAAGTGCTGAATTCAATCCAAAACGGTCGCCACATTTCCAAAAAGTACTTATGGGCCAAAAACGGACACCGTGTGCAAAAGTTACGCTCAATTCTTCGAACACGGACAATCCAAGAATTCCAAATATGCAAGTGCTTATTCTTTCAAAAAATGGCAGAAATCCCTCTTACGTCACGATAAAGTGCTGAGTTCAATCCAAAATGGTCGTTACATTTCCAAAAAGTACTTATGGGCCCAAAACGTACACCGTGTGCAAAAGTTACGCTCA
>NW_019236990.1:0-2052 GCF_002742605.1 Olea europaea var. sylvestris
GTACTTATGGGCCCAAAACGGACACCGTGTGCAAAAGTTGCGCTCAATTCTTCATACGCCGACTATCCAAGCCTTCCAAACTTAAAATTGCTCATTCTTTCTAAAAATGGCTGAAATCCCTCATAGGTCACGACGAAGTAGTGAGTTCAATCCGAAAGGGTCGCTACATTTTCGAAAAGTACTTATGGGCCCAAAACGGACACCGTGTGCAAAAGCTACGCTCAATTCTTCGTACGCCGACTATCCAGGCCTTCCAAACATAAAAGTGCTAATTCTTTCGAAAAATGGTCGAAATTCCTCATAGGTCACGATGAAGTTGTGAGTTCAATCCGAAAGGGTCGCTACATTTCCAAAAAGTACTTATGGGCCCAAAATGGACACCGTGTGCAAAAGTTACGCTCAATTCTTCGTACATCAACTGTCCAAGCCTCCCAAATATAAAAGTGCTAATTCTTTCGAAAAATGGCCGAAATACCTCATACCTTACGACGAAGGAATGAGTTCAATCCAAAACGGTCGCTACATTTTCGAAAAGTACTTATGGCCCCAAAACGGACACCGTGTGCAAAAGCTACGCTCAATTCTTCGTATGCCGACTATCCAAGCCTTCCAAACATAAAAGTGCTAATTCTTTCGAAAAATGGCCGAAATTAATCATAGGTCACGATGAAGTTGTGAGTTCAATCCGAAAGGGTCGCTACATTTCCAAAAAGTACTTATGGGCCCAAAATGGACACCGTGTGCAAAAGTGACGCTCAATTCTTCGTACGCTGACTATCCAGGCCTTCCAAATATAAAAGTGCTAATTCTTTCGAAAAATGGCCGAAATCCCTCATACGTCAAGTTGTGAGTCCAATCCAAAAGGTTCGCTACATTTCCAAAAATTACTTATGGGCCCAAAACGGACACCCTGTGCAAAAGCTACGCTCAATTCTACATACGTCGACTATCCAAGCCTTCCAAACATAAAGTTGCTCATTCTTTCGAAAAAAGGCCGAAATCCCTCATAGGTTACGACGAAGATATGAGTTCAATCCGAAAGGGTCGCTACATTTCCAAAAAGTACGTATGGGCCTAAAACGGACACCTTGTACAAAAGTTACGCTCAATTCTTCGTACGCCGACTATCCAAGCCTTCCAAATAAAAAAGTACTAATTCTTTCGAAAAATGGCCGAAATCCCTCATGGGTCACGACGAAGTTGTGAGTTCAATCCGAAAGGGTCGCTACATTTCCAAAAAGTACTTATGCGCCCAAAACGGACACCGTGTGCAAAAGTTACGCTCAATTCCTCGTACGTCGACTATCCAAGCCTTCCAAACATAAAAGTGCTAATTCTATCGAAAAATGGCAGAAATCCCTCATACATCACGACGAAGCAGTGAGTCCAATCCAAAACAGTCGCTACATTTCCAAAAAGTACTTATGGGCCCAAAACGAACACTGTGTCCAAAAGTTATGCTCAATTCTTCGTACGCCGACTATCCAAGCCATCCGAACTTAAAATTGGTCATTCTTTCAAAAAATGGCCGAAATCCCTCATAGCTCACGACGAAGTTGTGAGTTCAATCCGAAAGGGTCGCTACATTTCCGAAAAGTACTTATGGGCCCAAAACGGACACCGTGTGCAAAAGCTACGCTCAATTCCTCGTACGTCGACTATCCAAGCCTTCCAAACATAAAAGTGCTAATTCTTTCGAAAAATGGCCGAAATCCCTCATACATCACGACGAAGCAGTGAGTCCAATCCAAAACGGTCGCTACATTTCCAAAAAGTACTTATGGGCCCAAGACGAACACCGTGTCTAAGAGTTACGCTCAATTCTTCGTACGCCGACTATCCAAGCCTTCCGAAATTAAAATTGGTCATTCTTTCAAAAAATGGCCGAAATCCCTCACAGGTCACGACGAAGTTGTGAGTTCAATCCGAAAGGGTCGCAACATTTCCGAAAAGTACTTATGGGCCCAACACGGACACCGTGTGCAAAAGCTACGCTCATTTCTTCGTACGCCGACTATCCAAGCCTTCCAAACATAAAATTGCTCATTCTTT
>NW_019236991.1:0-2052 GCF_002742605.1 Olea europaea var. sylvestris
CACCCATTTTTCGAAAGAATGAGCACTTTTATATTTCGAAGGCATCGATTGTCGGTGTTCGAAGAATTTAGCGTAACTTTCGATCACGGTGTCCGTTTTCGCCCATAAGTACTTTTTTGAATTGTAGCGACCGTTTTGGATTGAACTCACTACTTCGTCGTGACGCATGAGTGATTTCGCCCATTTTTCGAAAGAATGAGCACTTTTATATTTGGAAGGCATCGATTGTCGGCGTTCGAAGAATTGAGCGCAACTTTTGCACACGGTGTCCGTTTTGGGGCCATAAGTACTTTTTGGAAATGTAGCGACTGTTTTGGATTGAACTCACTACTTCGTCGTGACGTATGAGGGACTTCGGCCATTTTTCGAAAGAATGAGCACTTTTATATTTCGAAGGCATCGATTGTCGGTGTTCGAGGAATTGAGCGTAACTTTCGAACACGGTGTCCGTTTTCGCCCATAAGTACTTTTTGGAAATGTAGCGATCGTTTTGGATTGAACTCACTACTTCGTCGTGACGTATGAGGGATTTCGGCATTTTTCCGAAAGTATGAACACTTTTATATTTGGAAGGCATCGATTGTCAGCGTTCGAAGAATTGAGCGTAACTTTCGAACACGGTATCCGTTTTCAGCCCCTAGTACTTTCTGGAAATGTAGCGACCGTTTTGGATTGAACTCACTACTTCGTCGTGACGTATGAGGGATTTCGGAAAATTTTCGAAAGAATGAGCACCTTTATATTTGGAAGGCACCGATTGTCAGCGTTCGAAGAATTGAGCGTAACTTTTGCACACGGTGTCCATTTTGGGCCCATAAGTACTTTATGGAAATGTAGCGACCGTTTTGGATTGAACTCACTGCTTCGTCGTGACGTATGAGGGATTTCCCCCATTTTTCGAAAGAATGAGCACTTTTAAATTTGGAAGGCATCGATTGTCGGCGTTCGAAGAATTGAAAGCAACTTTTGCACACAATGTCCGTTTTGGGGCCATAAGTACTATCCGGAAATGTAGCGATCGTTTTCGATTGAACTCACGACTTCGTCGTAACGTATGAGGGATTTTGCCCATTTTTCGAAAGAATGAGCACTTTTATATTTGGAAGGCATGGATTGTCGGCGTACGAAGAATTGAGCGTAACTTTTGCACACGGTGTCCGTTTTCGGCCCATAAGTACTTTCTGGAAATATAGAGACCGTTTTGGATTGAACTCACTACTTCGTCGTGACGTATGAGGGATTTCGCCCATTTTTCGAAAGAATGAGAGCTTTTATATTTGGAAGGCATCGATTGTCGGCGTTCGAAGAATTGAGCGTAACTTTTGCACACGGTGTCCATTCTGGGCCCATAAGTACTTTCTGGAAATATAGAGACCGTTTTGGATTGAACTCACTACTTCGTCGTGACGTATGAGGGATTTCGCCCATTTTTCAAAAGAATGAGCACTTTTATATTTCGAAGGCATCGATTGTCGGTGTTCGAAGAATTTAGCGTAACTTTCGAACACGGTGTCCGTTTTCGCCCATAAGTACTTTTTCGAATTGTAGCGACCGTTTTGGATTGAACTCACTACTTCGTCGTGACGTATGAGGGTTTTCGCCCATTTTTCGAAAGAATGAGCACTTTTAGATTTGGAAGGCATCGATTGTCGGCGTTCGAAGAATTGAGCGCAACTTTTGCACACGGTGTCCGTTTTGGGCCCATAAGTACTATCCAGAAATGTAGCGATCATTTTCGATCGAACTCACGACTTCGTCGTGACGTATGATGGACTTAGGCCATTTTTCAAAAGAATGAGCACTTTTATATTTGGAAGGCATGGATTGTCGGCGTACGAAGAATTGAGCGTAACTTTTACACACGGAGTCCGTTTTGGGCCCATAAGTACTTTTTGGAAATGTAGCGATCGTTTTGGATTGAACTCACTACTTCGTCGTGACGTATGAGGGATTTCGCCCGTTTTTCGAGAGAATGAGCACTTTTATATTTGGAAGGCATCGATTGTCGGCGTTCGAAGAATTGAGCGTAACTTTTGCACACGGTGTCCGTTT
>NW_019236992.1:0-2052 GCF_002742605.1 Olea europaea var. sylvestris
TCAACCTGTCAAATTTGAGCCCATTCCGACACAGTCGAGAAAAATGACGAAATTGCCCCCGGCGCGTTTCTTGTTTCCGATCAGCCGGTCAAATTTGAGCCAATTTCGACGTAATCCCGAAAAATGACGAAATTACACCCGGCGCGGTTTTTGTTCCCGATCAACCGGTCAAATTTGTGCCCATTCCGACACAGTCGCGAAAAATGACGAAATTACACCCGGCGCGGTTTTTGTTCCCGATCAACTTGTCAAATTTGAGCCCATTCCGACACTGTCGAGAAAAATGAAGAAATTGCCCACGGCGCGATTTTTATTTCAGATCAAACTGCCAAATTTCAGCCAATTCTGACACTGTCGAGAAAAATGACGAAATTGCCCCCGGCGCGATTTTTGTTTCCGATCAACTTGTCAAATTTTAGACAATTCCGGCACAGTAGCGAAAAATGACGAAATTTCCCCGGCGCGATTTTTGTTTTCGATCAATCTGTCAAATTTGAGCCCATTCCGACACTGTCGAGAAAAATGAAGAAATTGCCCACGGCGCGATTTTTATTTCAGATCAAACTGCCAAATTTCAGCCAATTCTGACACTGTCGAGAAAAATGACGAAATTGCCCCCGGGGCGGTTTTTGTTTCCGATCAACAAGTCAAATTTCAGCCAATTCCGACACAGTGGCGAAAAATGACGAAATTACACACGGCGCGATTTTTGTTCACGATCAACCTGTCAAATTTGAGCCCATTCCGACACAGTCGAGAAAAATGACGAAAATGCCCCCGGCGCGTTTCTTGTTTCCGATCAACTGGTCAAATTTGAGCCAATTTCGACGTAGTCGCGAAAAATGACGAAATTACACCCGGCGCGGTTTTTGTTCCCAATCAACCGGTCAAATTTGTGCCCATTCCGACACAGTCGCGAAAAATGACGAAATTGCCCCCGGCGCGATTTTTGTTTCCGATCAACCTGTCAAATTTGAGCCCATTCCGATACAGTCGAGAAAAAATGACAAAATTGCCCCCAGCACGATTTTTATTTCCAATCAAACTACCAAATTTCAGTCAATTCCGAGACAGTCGAGAAAAAATGACGAAATTGCCCCCGGCGCGATTTTTGTTTCCGATAAACAAGTCAAATTTCAGCCAATTCCGACACAGTGGCAAAACATGACGAAATTACACACGGCGCGATTTTTGTTCCCGATCAACCTGTCAAATTTGAGCCAATTCCGACACAGTCGAGAAAAATGACGAAATTGCCCCCGGCGCGTTTCTTGTTTCCGATCAACTGGTCAAATTTGAGCCAATTTCGACGTAGTCGCGAAAAATGACTATATTACACCCGGCGCGGTTTTTGTTCCCGATCAACCGGTCAAATTTGTGCCCATTCCGACACAGTCGCGAAAAATGACGAAATTGCCCCCGGTGTGATTTTTATTTCCGATCAAACTGCCAAATTTCAGCCAATTCCGAGACAGTCGAGAAAAATGACGAAATTACCCCCGACGCGGTTTTTGTTTCCGATCAACAAGTCAAATTTCAGCCAATTCCGACACAGTCGCGAAAAATAAAGAAATTACACACGCCGCAGTTTTTGTTCCCGATAAACCGGTCAAATTTGAGCCAATTCCGACACAGTCGAGAAAAATGACGAAATTGCCCCCAGCGCATTTCTTGTTTCCGATCAACCATTCAAATTTTAGCCAATTTCGACGTAGTCGCTAAAAATTACGAAATTACACCCGGCGCGGTTTTTGTTCCCGATCAACCTGTCAAATTTGAGCCCATTCCGACACAGTCGAGAACAATGACGAAATTGACCCCGGCGCGATTTTTATTTCAGATCAAATTGCCAAATTTCAGTAAATTCTGACACGGTCGAGAAAAATGTCGAAGTTGCCCCCGGCGCAGATTTTGTTTCAGATCAACCTGTCAAATTTTAGCTAATTCCGACACAATCGCGGAAAATGACGAAATTACACTCGGCGCGGTTTTGTTCCCGATGAACCTGTCAAACTTGAGCCCGTTCCGACACAGTTGAGAAAAATGACGAAA
>NW_019236993.1:0-2052 GCF_002742605.1 Olea europaea var. sylvestris
CATTGTTGTCAAGTGTTAATTGGATTGGAAAACTGTTTGAAATTTTAGTTGTCCAACAATGTTATGTCACTTGGCAAAGTGTAAACTAAAGTGTACACCATAGTGTACATTTAGCAAGGCTCTTAACGATAGAACATTGCGATTTGTACACTGATTTTTGACACGTTGTTTGACACTTGCATTACTGTCAAGTGTCAATTGGATGGGAAAACTGTTTAATATTTTAAACTATCTAACAGGGTAATATCACGTGGAAAAGTGTAAACTAAAGTGTACATCATAGTGTACATGTAGCAAGGTTCTTACCGATTGAACTTTGCTACGTATAAAATTATGTTGAACACGTTGTTTGACACTTGAATTGTTGTCAAGTGTCAATTAAATGGGAAAACTGTTTGAAATTTAAATTGTCCAACAGGGTAATATCACGTGACAAAGTGGAAACTAAAGTCTATACCATAGTGTACATGTGGCAAGGTTCTTACCGATTGAACTTTACTATTTGTACACTGATTTTCGACATATTGTTTGACACTTGCATTGTTGTCAAGTGTCAATTGAATGGGAAACTATTTGAAATTTAAACTATCCAATAGCGTAGTGTCACGTGACAAAGTGTAAAATTAAATGTACACCATAGTGTACATGTAGCAAGGTTCGTACCGATTGAACTTTGCTATTTGTACACTGATTTTTGACATGTTGTTCGACACTTGCATTATTGTGTTCATGATGGAAGAATTAAATCTAAACATATTGATGAATAACATAAAGATAAAAGGAAAGAAAAACTCTTTTGAAACTTTTAATTGGAATTCCCCTTGAAGTTCTTCATGCCTCCTTGCTTGATTCCTTGATGTAAGCCTCCTTGCCCTTGATAAATTGTGCGTTGAATTGTCTTCAATCTTGCCCCTACAATTGTTGGAAAAAATAGGTATTTTGAATGGTATTTATAGTATCTTGAAATTCTTGGACAAATTAAGGTTAAGTTGGGCCCAGAAAAGAGTCCAAAAACAAAAGCAAAAGCAAAAAATCCATTTCGCACATATTTGGCGCTTCGACGCCCAATATGGGTACTACAGCGCCATCCTTAATGTTATTTTCAAAATCATGGGCGTTGCGGCGCCCGATTCGACCGAAAAGACAGATTACACGTCCTTCAGTATTTTTAGCATAACTTTTTTTGTTCAATATCCCATTGAGGCTATTCAAGGTGTGTAGCGATCGAAAATTTTTATAAAAAAAAATATTAATAATAATAATGGTATTTAATTTCGCGTCACTACAAATCATTTCCCAATTTATGTGCAGTAAATGGCCATGCATTTAGTGTGCTAACTTTGTCTAGTCCATATTAGTTGCTTGTTGCCCTGGGAATATTTTGAGATAGATTATAGTAAGTTAGGTTTTTGTCGTTTAAATTTTAATAGAGATAGTATTCACATAAGTCTTGATTTAGTTAAAATTCCTAGTTCCTAGCGTATGCTCAGTATCGCGAGATTGGTTATTAAATTATTGAAGTTACGAGAATTTTTACAGCAATATTAGACTCATTTGGTGACTTATAATTAATTGTGCATAATAGTTTCAAAAAGAAATTAATCCGGATAAAGGCAACCAAGTTAGAGGGAATTAAAGTAAAGCTATGGCCATCGAATTTTGAAGGAATTCCATTTTCTTGGTTAATACTTGGGTTGGATTTCACGTGTGATGTGCATATTAATTATCACCCCATTTGCTATCTTTGAGGATTTGATTGGATGATTTAAATTAGTCTATAATTATCCTAGACCTATTGAAGGAAAGAGCCCAAATTGAGTAAAATTTCCTTTGGCACATGTCTTTCCTTACCTTCACATAATATTAGTTTTTCTCCCTTTTTCCTGAAAAAAAAAAAAGTAAGAAGAATACATAAAAAAATAAAAATTAAAACATATCGCCATGAAGAAAATATAAAGAACAAGGACACGGTGCTTAAACCTTTACATTTGCTTCAATAGAGGTAATTCAAACCCCATTTTTATTCCAATTCATGTTATATTTCAGCATGTA
>NW_019236994.1:0-2052 GCF_002742605.1 Olea europaea var. sylvestris
AATGTAGCGACCGTTTTGGATTGAACTCACAACTTAGTCATGACGTTCGAGGGATTTCGACCATTTTTCGAAAGAATGAGCACTTTTATATTTGGAACTCTTGGATAGTCGGCGTAAGATGAATTGAGCGTAACTTTTGCACACGGTGTCCGTTTTGGGCCCATAAGTACTTTTTGGAAATGTAGCGACCGTTTTGGATTGAACTCACGACTTTGTCGTGACGTTCGAGGGATTTTGGCCAATTTTCGAAAGAATGAGCACTTTTATAATTGGAACGCTTGGATAGTCTGCGTAAGATGAATTGAGCGTAACTTTTGCACACGGTGTCCGTTTTGGGCCCATAAGTACTTTTTGGAAATGTAGCGACCATTTTCGATTGAACTCATGACTTCGTCGTGACTTTCAAGGGATTTCACCCATTTTTCGAAAGAATGAGCACTTTTATATTTGGAACGCTTGGATAGTCGGCGTAAGATGAATTGAGCGTAACTTTTGCACACGGTGTCCGTTTTGGACCCATAAGTACTTTTTGAAAATGTAGCGACCGTTTTGGATTGAACTCATGACTTTGTCGTGATGTTCGAGGAATTTCGGCCTGTTTTTGAAAGAATGAGCACTTTTATATTTGGAACGCTTGGATAGTCAGCGTACGAATAATTGAGCGTAACTTTTGCACACGTTGCCCATTTTGGGCCCATAAGTACTGTTTGGAAATGTAGGGACCGTTTCGGATTTAACTCTCTGCTTCGTCGTGACGTTTGAGAGATTTCAGCCATTTTTCGAACGAATGATTACTTACATTTTTAGAAAGCTTGGATAGTCGGCGTACGAAGAATTGAGCGTAACTTTTAAACACGGTGTCCGTTTTGGGCCCATAAGTACTTTTTGGGAATGTAGCGACCATTTTGAATTGAACACACGACTTCGTCGTGACGTTCAAGGGATTTCGACCATTTTTCGAAAGAATGAGCACTTTTATATTTTGAACGCTTGGATAGTCGGCGTACGAAGAATTGAGCGTGACTTTTGCACGCGGTGTCCGTTTTGGGCCAATAAGTACTTTTTTGAAATGTAGCGACCGTTTTGGATTGAACTCACAACTTCGTCTTGACGTTCGAGGGAGTTCGACCATTTTTTTAAAGAATGAGCACTTTTATATTTGGAACGCTTGGATAGTCGGGATACGAAGAATTCAGCATAACTTTTGCACACTGTGTCCGTTTTGGGCCCGTAAGTACTTTTTGGAAATGTAGGGACCGCTTTGGATTGAACTCATGACTTCGTCGTGACGTTGGAGGGATTTTGACCATTTTTCAAAAGAATGAGCACTTTTATATTTGGAACGCTTGGATAGTCGGGATACGAAGAATTCAGCATAACTTTTGCACACTGTGTCCGTTTTGGGCCCGTAAGTACTATTTGGAAATGTAGGGACCGCTTTGGATTGAACTCATGACTTCGTCGTGACGTTGGAGGGATTTTGACCATTTTTCAAAAGAATGAGCACTTTTATATTTGGAACGCTTGGATAGTCGGCGTACGAAGAATTGAGCGTAACTTTTGCACACGGTGTCCGTTTTGGGCCCGTAAGTACTTTTTGGAAATGTAGTGACCGTTTTGGATTGAACTCATGACTTCGTCGTGACGTTGGAGGGATTTTGACCATTTTTCAAAAGAATGAGCACTTTTATATTTGGAACGCTTGGATAGTCGGCGCACGAAGAATTGAGCGTAACTTTTGCACACGGTGTCCGTTTTGGGCCCATAAGTACTTTTTGGAAATGTAACGACCGTTTTGGATTGAGCTCTCCACTTCGTCATGAGGTTTGAGGGATTTTAGCCATTTTTTAAAAGAATGAGAACTTGCATTTTTGGAAAGCTAGGATAGTCGGCTTACGAAGAATTGAGAGTAACTTTTGCACACGGTGTCCGTTTTGGGCCCAAAATTACTTTTTGGAAATGTAGCGACCGTTTTGGATTGAGCTGTTCGCTTCGTCGTGACATTTGAAGGATTTCAGCCATTTTTCGAAAGAATGAGCACTTGCATTCTCG
>NW_019236995.1:0-2052 GCF_002742605.1 Olea europaea var. sylvestris
GCACTTGCATATTTAGAACGGTTGGAGAGTCGGCGGACGAAGAATTGAGCGTAACTTTTGCACACGGTGTCCGTTTTGGGACCTTAATAACTTTTTGGAAATATAGCGACCGTTTTGGATTGAACTCACAACTTCGTCGTGACGTATGGGGGAGTCAACCATTTTTCGAAAGAATGAGCATTTTCATATTTGGAACGCTTGGATTGTCGGCGTACGAAGAATTGAGCGTAACTTTTGCACACGGTGTCCGTTTTGGGCCCATAAGAACTTTTTGGAAATGTAGCGACCGTTTTGGATTGAACTCACCGCTTCATCGTGATGTATGAGGGTTTTCGGCCATTTTTCGAAAGAATGAGCGCTTGTATATTGAGAACGCTTGGAGAGTCGGCGGACGAAGAATTGAGCGTAATTTTCGCACACGGTGTCCGTTTTAGGCCCATAAGAACTTTTTGGAAATGTAGCGACCGTTTTGGATTGAACTCACCGCTTCATCGTGATGTATGAGGGTTTTCGGCCATTTTTCGAAAGAATGAGCGCTTGTATATTGAGAACGCTTGGAGAGTCGGCGGACGAAGAATTGAGCGTAATTTTCGCACACGGTGTCCGTTTTAGGCCCATAAGAACTTTTTGGAAATGTAGCGACCGTTTTGGATTGAACTCACCGCTTCATCGTGATGTATGAGGGTTTTCGGCCATTTTTCGAAAGAATGAGCGCTTGTATATTGAGAACGCTTGGAGAGTCGGCGGACGAAGAATTGAGCGTAACTTTTGCACACGTTGTCCGTTTTGGGCCCACAAGAACATTTTGGAAATGTAACGACCGTTTTGGATTGAACTCACCACGTCATCGTGACGTACGAGGGATTTTGGCGATTTTTCAAAAGAATTAGCACTTGCATATTTAGAATGCTTGGAGAGTCGGCGGACGAAGAATTGAGCGTAACTTTCGCACACGGTGTCCGTTTTAGGCCCATAAGAACATTTTGGAAATGTAGCGACCATTTTGGATTGAACTCACCACTTCGTCGTGACGTACGAGTGATTTTGGCCATTTTTCGAAGGAATGAGTTGTTGAATATTGAGAACGCTTGGAGAGTCGGCGGACGATGAATTGAGCGTAACTTTTGCAAACTGTGTCCGTTTTGGGCCCATAAGAACTTTTTGGAAATGTAGCGATCGTTTTGGATTGAACTCACCACTTCTTCGTGACCTATGGGGGAGTTCAACCATTTTTCGAATGAATGAGCACTTGCATATTTGGAACTCTTGGATTGTCGGCGTACGAAGAATTGAGCGTAACTTTTGCACACGGTGTCCGTTTTGGGCCCATAAGTACTTTTTGGAAATGTAGCGACCGTCTTAGATTGAACTCAAAACATCGTCGTGATATATGGGGGAGTTAAGCCATTTTTTGAAGGAATCAGCGCATGTGTATTGAGAATGCTTGGAGAGTCGGAGGACGAAGAATTGAGCGTAACTTTTGCACACGGTTTCCGTTTTGGGCCCATAAGAACTTTTTGGAAATGTAACGACCGTTTTGGATTGAACTCACCACTTCGTCATGACGTACGAGGGATTTTCGCCATTTTTGGAAAGAATGAACACTTGCATATTTAGAACGGTTGGAGAGTCGACGGACGAAGAATTAAGCGTTACTTTTGCACACGCTGTCCGTTTTGGGCCCATAAGAACTTTTTCGAAATGTAGCGACCGTTTTGGATTGAACTTACCACTTCGTCGTGACGTATGGGAGAGTTCAACCATTTTTGGAAAGAATGAGCACTTTTATATTTGGAACGCTTGGATTGTCGGTGTACGAAGAATTGATCGTAACTTTTGCACACAGTGTCCGTTTTGGGCCCATAAGTACTTTTTGGAGTAGCGACCGTTTTGGATTGAACTCACGACTTCTTCATGACGTACGAGTGATTTTGGCCATTTTTCGAAGGAATAAGTTCTTGTATATTGAGAACGCTTGGAGAGTCCGCAGACGAAGAATTGAGCGTAACTTTTGCACACGGTGTCCGTTTTGGGCCCATAAGAACTTTTTGG
>NW_019236996.1:0-2052 GCF_002742605.1 Olea europaea var. sylvestris
ATATTTTATCAAAGTTTTATTTTTACAAACTGAAATAGAGAACTTAGGGTTTAATTTCGTATATACAGAAACCAGAAACCTTAAACAATTTGACAGAAAAAATAATCCTTTGACACCAATAATCTTGAGTTTAAGAAAAACGGATTTGGGGTCCTCAAAATTGTATGCAATTCCCATATCAGACCTAGACACGGCCCTTCTTCACCCCTATTTGGCCCTCATTATTTAGTATTATAATTTTTGGAATAGTATTTTGTTTAGAATGTGTGGTTGAAACTTGAAAATGAACAAAAGTATTTAGTTTACGCACAATATTATTTTATAAAAGATTGTATAATTAAAAATAAGAGAGAAATATTAATGTTAAAAATGGGGGGCTAAACAGGGCTCAATTCATACAAAATTATATTCTAAATGATTCTAGTGAATTCTTTTTTGACAACTATCCCTGAAGGAAGTTTAATATTTGATATTTATAATTTCAATTATGTTATAGTGCCAGATAGATTGACAGAAAGATTGATATAATACCACATGACATTTTGTCATAGAACTATTTAAAATATAGTTATCTTTTTCATCCAATTATCTGCTGTCACTTACACTTCTATTAGTGCATGTGTCAAAATTCTAATAATGGAATAATCCTAATAATTTAACCTACGAGAATAAGCAGAAAAGTCGGAATCTCCACGTAGAATTCACGTGCCAGTGAAGTGGGGACGGTACAAAGGCGTGAGCCGGCGGACACGAGGGAAGTTTGCGGCATATATAAGCCTCCAAGAAAGGCACACATGAAACGTTGGAAGATGCCCGAAAGCTCGACTTAATATTCCCCATCTTAATTATTGGCTCTAATGCGTTGGAGCCAATTAAGGTGACTAAACTTAGGTAATCATCGGAGTTTACAATTTCATTAGAGACATCGGAAATAAATGGAGGAGAATTGAAGTCACTAGGGCTAGTTTGTCTTGGATTGGATGACACAATATGGGTGCCATTGTAAAAATGTCTTGGATTGGAATTGCATAAAATTAATGTTGCATGATATTTTTGTTTGCACTAAGGGATCTTATTTCATGAAATTTGAGAGTATGCCCCTCTTTTCTTCTGATAAAAATTAGAATTTTAGTAAATTATTATCAAAAATGAGTTTTTAAAATAAGAAGAATTTTGCAACATAAAATTCAAAATGATTTTTTGACGTCAAAAAACTCAAAACAAGGAAAATAAACTTAAAAATTTTCTCAAATTAAAATAATTAATAATATCATACAGAACCTACCAAAATACAAATATCCATCTGTTAATCTTGCTCCCTCGCTCTCATTTTATGATGTACTGATGATTTCGATGCAATTATTGGAGACATACTTATAATGATTTTTTTACCAACTTTAAAATTTATATTTTTTTGATCACATATTAGCATAAAATTCATACTTTATTAAAAAAAATCAAATTAATTGAAAATAAAATATCAGAAAATTATTTTTAAAAGTTTAAACCAAATGCGTTTTCGAGTTTTTTGTTCTAAGAAACACTTTTTAAGAATGACAAATCAAATGCATTTTTTGAAATTTTAAAATAATCCTTCTAAATAGAAAATAAAAGATGAATTCAAAATTGAAAATAGAAAATAGAAGAGCAAACTAAACACACCCTAAGTTGTTCAGTTTTTTACCTCTACTTCAAAATGGTGAGAAATAAAATAAACGGGAAGGAGATATGCATATATAAAATATATCATTGTGTTCTAGAACGAACTAGAGATGGTTGAAAAATAAATTTATTTGTCTGTTCAGATTTTATGAAAATTATAAAAAGGTGTTCATAAATTTTAGACTTTGCAGTACTTTAAAAATTAGTTTATTAGTTATTAAAATCGAAAAAAAAATTTGTTGAGATGGATTTCTCTCTCCCATTTCTTCAACTCCTTCCAATCAAATATTAAAACTTATCCCTTCACACCGACTAAAAATAATAATAAAAAATGAAAAGCATATTTGTCCAAGAAAAGAATTCAATCTTTGTAAAAGAAGTTCAACGTTC
>NW_019236997.1:0-2052 GCF_002742605.1 Olea europaea var. sylvestris
GCCGTCGAGCCTGCTACAACAAAGTTTACACCGTGTGTGAAGTTCGCTCCAGTTTCTTTGTAAGGTTTTATTAATGGAAGTCCAGCTGATAATGCTATAACGACATTTTTTTTCTGTTCAAGAACAAAAATTAGTTACTGTGACTTACCAATAAAGTCAATCATCAGCAAGCCATTCAAGCATCTACCAGTTGCATTCTTGAAAAAGGTTTCGTCATAAGGAAGTCTCGTAAACGGAGAAAGAGACCCCATCGGGCTCTCTCGAATCAGGTTACTAGTATCAGATGTGGAATCACCAACTTGATCGACATGATAACTCTTCAAGGTATCGTAATACTGGAATTTCGGAAGAACTTTCATGGCATTACTCATGGGAGAAAGTGCAAGAAATAACAAAGCAAGAAAGGTAAACAAATGAGAATTAACCATCGCTATTTGCTTAAACAAGAAAAGAAAATGAAGAATTGTGTTTGTGTATAGGGAAATAATGAAGCAATCCAATTATATTTATAGAGGATCAGAACTTCTCCTTTGCAGACATCAAGTAGGATTTCATACGATGCAAACGGATTATGGTGACATTTATTAAAATTTCCTTAGTTATTGATTTAGAATATTAATAGCACGGTAAAAGTTAAAGGGCCCAAATGGTCATTGAACATTATAAAAGGTTCACAAGGGGTCACTCAATTTTAAAATTTATTTCATTCATCACTAAACTTTGCATTCTGTAATCCCGTTAGGCATTGAGCTCACGGTCTGTCAAAAAATTACCAGCATTACCATAAACTGCCAGCTAAGCCACTCCTTCTGCCCCAACACCACCAATTGCATACTCAAACCTATAGCATACTCTCTGCATTTTTCTCGATGCCCTTACAACTTCTCACTAAATTTTGAGTATATTGACCAGTTGGCGTACAGCCATAAATTCATGATATTATACAGAAACACAACCAGTACTGGTGCATATGAATATTCTCGTGGGATTCCATTTTAAATCCGTTAAGAATTGGATAGTTTTGGAGAATATGGACCTCCTCGACACCACAGAACGGAATCAGAAAAACGATGTATCAAGATCTATTATTCTTGTTCTTGCATTAGCGTATGATGAGGTAGAAAAGCTTTTGTTGGATGAACTCTCGTTGGAAAACATGAAAATGGGTTGATGCAATTGTTAATCTTTTGTTGATGCGCTGCAAAAGAGATTGATGCAATTGATAATCTTTTGTGCACTATGAAAATGGTTTGCTCTCGAAGCTCCGAATCTCAGACGAAAATGGAAAAACCAACGCTCAAAATCTGAATCAAAGGGCGGAGAGAGAAGCAAGAGCGCTGCCATTGCCGGTGGAAGAAGAATCTGAATCAAATGGGGTAATTTGATTTGGGTTTGGTGGTGGTTTGATATCCTTTCAAATTTTTCTTTTTCTTCTTCTTCTTTTCAAGGGTACATAATGTTGCGTATTGTCATACTTGGCCAACTTATCTGGACCAATGGTACACTCAGGCCCAACCACGTGGCACTCCAGTCGAGGTGTCACATATTACTGAGGTGGGATATGGCCGAAGCCCTTCAAGTCGAAATCCACTAGCCGAGGCTCCCTTTTATCGAGGCCTGTGGATGTAACCGAGGCCCATGAACCGAAGCCATGATGCTGAAGCTAGTTGAAGATAGTTGAAGCCCTCAAGCGGAAGTATTGTGTGAAATGGTCGAAGCCCCGAAGCTGATGCAAGAGCCTCCGAACCACAAGGGAGTGTCCTCCATGTTCACTTCTCCGAAGAGATCGTCTGTATAAAGATCTTATTCGAATGATTGATGGAACGTTTGTCATAAGCATAAGGGTCAAGTCTTGTTGCTAGTTTGGGGGCTCTGCACAAGCAATAAATGCGCTACAAGTTAGCAAGTCAAACCTCATGCCTGATAAGATGTTTAAATCAAAGAGATGAGGTCACGTGCCACCTCATCCAAGGGCTCTCATTTCACATGTACCACTATAAATACTTCCCTTGTGTAACATCAAAAGGCTAATGCAAGAATCAATACAAAGAA
>NW_019236998.1:0-2052 GCF_002742605.1 Olea europaea var. sylvestris
TTGTTCCTTGCTTGAAAAGAACACAGCCTTTAATTTCTCCCAAGAATGCCTTAATGCTTTCAATGCACTGAAGGAAAAGCTTATCATGGCTCCTATCATCACAGCTCCAGATTGGAATCTTCCATTCGAGCTGATGTGCGATGCTAGTGATTATGCTGTTGGAGCAGTTCTGGGGCAGAGGAGAGATAAAGTCCTGCATGTTATCTATTACGCCAGTCGAACTTTGACCGACGCGCAATTGAATTATGCTACTACTGAAAAGGAGATGCTAGGAGTAGTATTTGCATTTGATAAATTTCGGTCATACCTCATTGGTTCCAAAGTAATTGTCTACACTGACCACTCGGCCATCAAATATTTGTTGGCAAAGAGAGATGTCAAGCTGAGGTTGATCAGATGGGTACTCCTCTTGCAGGAGTTCGACCTCGAGATTCGAGATAAAAAGGGAACTGAAAATGTCGTTGCTGATCATTTATCTCATCTCGAGCAACGCAAAGACGTTTTGGAAGGTGAAATCAATGAGGTATTTCCTAATGAACAGCTGTTGCAAATCATCCAAATTTTACAAGCCAATCATACACCATGGTATGCAGACCATGCGAACTATCTTGTTAGTGGCATCATACCCCCAGATCTTTCTTATCAACAAAGGAAGAGGTTTTTTGCTGATGTGAAGCATTGCTTCTGGGAAGATCCTTTGTTATTCAAACGGGGTCCGGATCAAATTATCCGGAGATGTGTGCCGGAGGAGGAAATGGAGAAAATACTTGAACAATGTCATTCTTCTCAATATGGTGGTCACTTTGGTGCTGTAAAAACTGCATCAAAGGTCCTTCAATCTGGTTTTTATTGGCCCAACTTATTTAAGGATGCTTATACACTTGTCTCTAAGTGTGATCGATGCCAACGGACTGGTAAAATTTCCAAACGTAATGAAATGCCGTTGAATTCTTTATTGGAGGTGGAGATATTTGATGTTTGGGGTATTGATTTTATCGGGCCATTTCCGTCCTCATTTTCAAATAAATACATATCGGTGGTTGTAGACTACGTGTCAAAATGGGTAGAAGCGGTAGCTTTACCTACTAATGATGCTCGGGTGGTAGTAAATTTTTTGAAGAAAAATATTTTCTCGCGCTATGGCACTCCCCAAGCTATCATTAGTGATGGTGGTAAACATTGCTGTAATCGCCTCTTCGATTCACTTTTGACCAAATATGGAGTGAATCATCGAGTGGCCACTCTCTATCATCCCCAAACAAGTGGCCAAGTTGTAATATCTAATCGAGAGTTAAAGAGAATTCTCGAGTTGACGGTCAATGCATCAAGAAAAGATTGGTCCAAGAAGTTGGACGATGCATTGTGGGCATATCGGACTGCTTTTAAAATGCCGATTGGTATGTCTCCATATCGGCTTCTATTTGGAAAAGCATGTCATTTACCAGTCGAACTCGAACATCGGGCCTATTGGGCTATCAAAGCCTTGAATTTTGATGAAAAATTGGCCGGTGAGAAGAGATTGCTCCAACTGAATGAACTTGACGAAATTCGCCTTGATGCATATGAGAGTGCACGTCTCTATAAAGAAAAGACAAAAAGATGGCATGATCAGCACATTGTGAGGCGGGAGTTTTTTGTCGGGCAACAAGTTCTTCTGTACAATTCTCGACTCCAGTTATTCCCTAGAAAATTCCACTCCAGATGGTCGGGTCCTTTCACCGTTGTAAAATTTTTTCCACATGGAGCGGTTGAGCTTCTTGATGAAGGAAACGTGAATTTCAAAGTAAATGATCACAGATTGAAACCATATTTGGGAGGCGATTTTGCTAATGAAAAATCTTCCATTCCTTTCAAAGATCCGAAATAAAGATGCCCTATAGTCGAGCTAAGGACTATAACCAAGCGCTTGTTGGGAGGCAACCCAACTATTTTAACTCTTGTTTTATTTATTTACTTTTAATGCTTTTGGTTTGTAGGAAATTTTTGATATCCCAGCCATTTCTGGATCTCCCAGGTTCTGGAACAATTCATGTGCAAAGAAGTCTTTGATCC
>NW_019236999.1:0-140333 GCF_002742605.1 Olea europaea var. sylvestris
AAGGTTATCATCATGTAAAGATTTTAAAGCCTTGATGATCAAATGCATCATTTTAAGAGAAGGCAATTAGGAAATTGATACAACTGACAATGTAATTAGCATGAAGTGCATGAATCATATTGGCCAAATGTAGAATGTGAAGTTTGGGGTATTACATAATGTCACGTGGCAAACTAAGTAAACTGAAGTGTACATCATAGTGTACATGTAGCAAGATTCTTACCGATTGAACTTTGCTATTTGTACATTAATTTTTGACACGTTGTTTGACACTTGCATTGTTGTCAAGTGTCAATGGGATGGGAAAATTGTTTTAAATTTAAGTTGTCCAGCAGGGTAACGTCACATGGCAAAGTGTAAACTAAAGTATGGAGACCATAGTGCACATGTAGCAAGGTTCTTACTGATTGAACATTGCTATTGGTACACTGATTCTTGACACATTGTTTTATACTTGCATTGTTTTCAAGTGTCTATTGGATCGAAAAACTGTTTGAAATTTAAACTGTCCAGCAGGGTAATGCCATGTGGTAAAGTGTAAACTAAAGTGTACATGTAGTAAGGTTCATACCGATTGTACTTTGCTATTCGTACACTGATTTTTGACAGGTTGTTTAACACTTGCATTGTTGTTAAGTGTCAATGGGATGGGAAAGTTGTTTGAAATTTAAGTTGTCCAGCAGGGTAACGTCACGTGGCAAAGTGTAAACTAAAGTATGTAGACAATAGTGCACAGGTAGCAAGGTTCTTACCGATTGAACATTGCTCTTTGAACACTGATTCTTGACACGTTGACCCTTCCATTGTTGCCAAGTGCCAATTGGTTGGGAAAACTATTTGAAATTTAAACTGTCCAACAGTGTAAAGTGTAAACTAAAGTGTCATTCCAGCACGGTAATGTCACATGGCAAAGTGTAAACTAAAGTGTACACACTATGGTTTACATGTAGCAAAGACTTAACTATTGAACTTTGCTATTTGCATTCTAGTTTTTGACACGTTGTTTGACACATGCGCTGTTGTCAAGTGTCAATTGGACAGGAAAACTGTATGAAATTTAAATAGTCCAGTAGGGTAATGTCATGTTACAAAGTGTAAACTAAAGTGTATGCCATAGTGTACATGTAGCAAGGTCCTTACCGATTGAACTTTAATATTCTTACACATAATTTCGACGCGTTGTTTGACATTTGCATTGTTGTCAAGTGTCAATTGGATGGGAAAACTGTCCAAGAGAGTAATGTCACATAGCAAATTGTAAACTAAAGTGTACACCGTAGCATACATGTAGCAAGGTTCTTACCGATTGAACTTGCTATTTGTACACAAATTTTTGACACGTTGTTTGACACTTACATTGTTGTCAACTGTCAATTGGATGAGAAAATTGTTTGAACTTTAAACTGTCCAATAGGGTAATATCACGTAGCAACGTGCAAACTAAAGTGTACACCATAGTGTACATGTGGCATGGTCCTTACCAATTGAACTTTGCTATTTGTACACTGATTTTTGACACGTTGTTTGACACTTGCATTGTTGTCAAGTGTCAATTGGATGGTAAAACTATTTGAAATTTAAACTGTCCAACAAGGTAATGTCACGTGGCAAGTGTAAACTAAAGTATACACCATAGTGTACATGTCACAAGGTTCTTATTGATTGAACTTTGCTATTTGTAGGCAGATTTTTAGCACATTGTTTGACACTTGCAATGTTGTCAAGTGTCAGTTGGATGAGAAAAATGTTTGAAATTTAAACTGTCCAGCAGGGTAATGTCACGTGGTAAAGTGTAAACTAAAGTGTGTACACCATGGTGTACATGTAGCAAGGATCTTAACTATTGAACTTCGCTATTTCCACTTTGATTTTTGACACGTTGTTTGACACATGCGTTGTTGTAAGATGTCAATTGGACGGGAAAACTCTTTGAAATTTAAATAGTCCAGCAGGGTAATGTCAAATTGCAAAGTGTAAGCTAAAGTGTACGCCATAGTGTACATGTAGCAAGGTCCTTACCGATTGAACTTTACTATTCGTACACATAATCTCGACACGTTGTTTGACATTTGCATTGTTGTCAAGTGTCAATTGGATAGGAAAACTATTTGAAATATAATTTAAGCTGTCCAAGAGAGTAATGTCACATGGCAAATTGTAAACTAAAGTATATACCATAGTGTACATGTAGCAAGGTTCTTACCGATTGAACTTGCTATTTGTACACTGATTTTTGACACGTTGTTTGACACTTGCATTGTTGTCAACTGTCAATTAGATGGGAAAATTGTTCGAAATTTAAACTCTCCAATAGGGTAATATCAAGTGGCAACGTATAAACTAAAGTGTACACCATAGTGTACATGTGGCAAGGCCCTTACCGATTGAACTTTGCTATCTGTACACTGATTTTCGACACGTTGTTTGACACTTACAATGTTGTCAAGTGTCAGTTGGATGAGAAAAATGTTTGAAATTTAAACTGTCCAGCAGGGATATGTCACGTGACAAAGTGTAAACTAAAGTGTACACCATATTGTACATGAAGCAAGGTTCTTACCTATTGAACTTTGCTATTTGTACACTGATTTTTGACAGGTTATTTGACACTTGTATTGTTGTCGAGTATCAATTGGATGGAAAAATCGTTTCAAATTTATACAGTCCAACGAGGTAATCTCACATGGAAAAGTGTAAACTAAAGTGTGTACACACCATGGTGTACATGTAGTAAGGATCTTAACTATTGAACTTTGCTATTTGCACTCTGATTTTTGGCACGTTGTTTGACACATGCGTCGTTGTCAAGTGTCAATTGGACGAGAAAACTCTTTGAAATTTAAATAGTCCAGCAGAGTAATGTTAAATTGCAAAGTGTAAGGTAAAGTGTACACCATGGTGTACATGTCGCAAGGTTCTTGTTGATTGAACTTTGCTATTTGTATGCAGATTTTTGACACGTTGTTTGACACTTGCAATGTTGTCAAGTGTTAATTGGATGAAAAAACCGTATGAAATTTAAATTGTCCAGAAGGGTAATGTCATGTGGCAAAGTGTAAACTAAAATGTGTACACCATGGTGTGCATGTATCAAGGTTCTTAACGATTGAACTTTGATATTTGCACACTAATTTTTGACACGTTGTTTGACACATGCGTTTTTCTCAAGTGTCAATTGGACGGGAAAACTGTTTGAAATTTAAAAAGTCCAGCAGGGTAATGTCACATTGCAAAGTGTAAACTAAAGTGTACACCATAGTGTACATGTAGCAAGGTCCTTACCGATTGAATTTTACTATTCGTACCAAAAATTTCGGCACGTTGTTTGACACTTTCATTGTTTTCAAGTGTCAATTGGATGGGAAAACTGTTTGAGATGAAATTTAAACTGTCCAGCAGAGTAATGTCACATGGTAAATTGTAAACTAAAGTGTGCACCGCAATGCACATGTAGCAAGGTTCTTACCGATTGAACTTGCTATTTGCACACTGATTTTTGACAAGTTGTTTGACACTTGCATTTTTGTCAACTGTCAATTGGATGGGAAAATTGTTTGAAATTTAATTTGTCCAATAGGGTAATATTACGTGGCAACTTGTAAACTAAAGTGTAGACCATAATGTTTGAAATTTAAACTTTCCAACGAGGTAACGTCACGCAGCAAAGTGTAAACTAAAGTGTATGCCACAGTGTACATGTAGCAAGGTCTTTACCGATTGAATTTTGTTGTTTGTACACTGATTTTTGACACATTGTTTGACACTTGCGGCATTGTCAAGTGTCAACTGGATGGGAAAACTATTTGAAAATTAAACTAACCAATAGGGTAGTGTAACGTGGTAGTGTACATGTAGCAAGGTTCTCACCGATTCAAATTTGCTATTTGTACACTGATTTTTGACACATTGTTTTACACTTACATTTTTGTCAAGTGTCAATTGGATGGTAAAACAATTTAAAATTTAAACTGTCCAACAGGACAATGTCACGTGGTAAACTGCAAACTAAAGTGCACACCATAGTGTACATGTCGCTAAGTTCTTACCGATTGAAATTTGCTATTCGTACACTATTTTTTGACACGTTGTTTGACCCTTGCATTGTTGTCAAGTGTCAATTGGATGGAAAAACTATTTGTAATTTAAACTGTCCAACAGGGTAATGTCAAGTGGCAAGTGTAAACTAAAGTGTGCATCATAGTGTACATGTCGCAAGGTTCTTACTGATTAAACTTCACTATTTGTACGTAGATTTTGACACATTATTTGACACTTGCAATTTTGTCAAGTGTTAATTGGATGAGAAAACTATTTGAAATTTAAATTGTCTAACAGGGTAATGTCACGTGGCAAGTGTAAACTAAAGTGTGCATCATAGTGTACATGTCGCAAGGTTCTTACTGATTAAACTTCACTATTTGTACGTAGATTTTGACACATTATTTGACACTTGCAATTTTGTCAAGTGTTAATTGGATGAGAAAACTATTTGAAATTTAAATTGTCTAACAGGGTAATGTCACGTGGCAAAGTGTAAACAAAAGTGTACACCATAGTGTACATGTAGCAAGGTCTTTACTGATTGACCTTTGCTATTTGTACAGTGAATTTTGACACGTCATTTGACACTTGCAGTGTTACTAAGTGTCAATTGGATGGGAAAACTATTTGAAATTTATACTGCCGAACAAGGTAATCTCACATGGTACAGAGTCAACTAAAGTGTAAACCATAGTGTACATGTGGCAAGGTTCTTACTAATTGAACTTTGCTATTTGTACACTGATTTTTGACATTTTGTTTGGCACTTGCATTGTTGTCAAGTGTCAATTGGATGGAAAAACTATTTGTAATTTAAACTGTCCAACAGGGTAATGTCAAGTGGCAAGTGTAAACTAAAGTGTACACCATAGTGTACATGTCGCAAGGTTCTTACTGATTGAACTTTGTTATTTGTACGTAGATTTTTGACACGTTGTTTGACACTTACAATGTTGTCAAGTGTCAATTGGATGAGAAAACTATTTGAAACTTAAACTGTCCAGCTGGGTAATGTAACGTGACAAAGTTTAAACTAAAGTGTGTACCCCATGGTGTACATGTAGCAAGGTTCTTGACGATTGAACTTTGTTATTTGCACACTAATTTTTGACACGTTGTTTGACACTTGCATTGTTGTCAAGTGTCAATTTGATGGGAAAACTGTTTGAAATTTAAACTTTCCAACAGGATAATGTCACATGGCAAAGTGTAAACTAAAGTGTTAGTAAGGTTCTTACCGATTGAATATTGCAATTTGTACACTGATTTTGGCCCCGTTGTTTGACACTTGCAATGTTAACAAGTGTCAATTGGATGGGAAAACTGTTTAAAATTTAAATTGTCTAACAGGGTAATGTCACGTGGTAAAGTGTAAACTAAAGTGTACACCATAGTGTACATGTAGCAAGGTCCTTTCTGATTGAACTGTGCTATTTGTACAGTAATTTTTGACATGTTCTTTGACACTTGTAGTGTTGTCAAGTGTTAACTGGAATGAAAAACTGTTGAAAATTAAACTGTCTAACAGGGTAATGTTATGGGGTAAAGTGTAAACTAAAGTGTACATGTTGTAAGGTTCATACCAATTGAACTTCGCTATTTGTACACTGATTTCTGACACGTTGTTTGACACTTGCATTGTTGTCAAGTGTCATTTTGATGGGAAAACTATTTGAAATTTAAACTGTCCAACCGGGTAATGTCACGTTGAAAATTGTAAACAAAAGTGTACGCCATAGTGTACATGTAGCAAGGTTCTTTCCGATTGAATTTTGCTATTTGTACACTAATTTTCGACAGGTTGTTTGACCCTTGCATTGTTGTCAAGTGTCGATAGGATGGGAAACTATTTGAAATTTCAACTATCCAACAAGGTAATGTCACGTGGTAAACTGTAAACTAAAGTGTACTTGTAGCAAGGTTCATATCGTTTGAACTTTGCTATTTGTATACTAATATTTGATACATTCTTTGACACTTGCATTGCTATCAAGTGTCAATTGGATGGGAAAATTATTTGAAATTTAAACAGTCCAACAGGGTAATGTCACGTGGAAAAGTGTAAACTAAAGTGTACACCACAGTGTACATGTAGCAAGATTCTCACTGATTAAACTTTGCTATTTGTACACTGATTTTTGACACGTTGTTTGACACTTGCATTGTTGTCATGTGTCAATTGGATGGGAAAGCTGTTAGAAATTTAAACTGTCCGACAGGGTAATGTCACGTGGCAAAGTGTAAACTAAAGTGTGTACACCATAGAGTACATGTAGCAAAGTTCTTGCCGATTGGATTTTGCTATTCGTGCACTGATTTTTGACACGTCGTTTGACATTTGCATTGTTGTCAAGTGTCAATTGGATTGTAAAAGTGTTTGAAATTTAAACTGTCCAACTGGGTAATGACACGGGGCAAAGTGTAAACTAAAGTGTACACCATAGTGTACATGTCGCAAGGTTCTTACCGGTTGAACTTTGCTATTTGTACACTGATTTTTGACATGTTGTTTGACACTTGCATTTTTGTCAAGTGTCAATTGGATAGAAAAACTACGTGGAATTTAAAATGTCCAACAGGGTAATGTCACGTGGCAAAGTGTAAATTAACGTGTGCACCATAGTATACTTGTAGCAAAGTTCTTACCGATTGAACTTTGCTATTTGCACACTGATTTTTGACACGTTGTTTGACACTTGTATTGTTATCAAGTGTCAATTCGATGAGAAATGTAGTAGCCGAGTAAAATAAAATGGAATTGTGCTAATATTTTGTGATGATCTAGCACCATAAGCCTATCCCATTTTAGAAACGACCTATGGAAGCTCAAACTATGTAAGATTACGAAAGCCCAAGTCATAAGTTAATTAAAAGCTCAGCAATTTAAGAGATTAAGTTTAAGTAAAATTGATTACAAAGATTTAATGAATAACTGGGTTACCCCAATGGTCATCTACATGGTATTTCATATAGGCAACCCAGGTTCGAATCACCATGTAGATTTTTTTATAAAACTTTCATATGAATTATTTTTATGCTTTAGAGACTCTTCAAATTCTTAGTTAAAGACTAAGTTTAATAAATTTAATGATAATACAACTCCCCCACTTAATTTTTCATCAAAAAGAAAGGTTATAGAAGTGGAAGCACTTTTTCACTACACTCCTCTTCAAATCCAAAAAATATATTTCATGTCAAGTGAAGCTTAAGGTATAACAAGAGTAAGAAGAAGGAAGGCTTTCTATACATTTTGTTCTTTTATCCAAGAAAATTCAAGGTAGGTAGAGGTGCAAGTGTTCATTCGTTTTCAAATCTGATTTTTCGATAAATGTTTAAATGAAATGGTACCTTCGAGAATAGTGCTTTGGCATCACAATAGTTTGAATGATCATTCTCCGACTCTACGTGTTATGATAATACTATAGTAATTGGATTTTGCCAGAAATTCATCTACGTGCGACGGTATGGATCTATAGTTCGAAATTTCTAATTTGATAACGAATTGCACCGATGATATCTATTGATTTTCAAACTCATGGGTTAATTCCCTTCCTATAGGTTGAATGGATTTTCGTTGGGGCGTAGATGATGATAAAGGATGATGCAACACGTCATAGAGAAGCCGGTGATTTACATCTTTAGTTGATTTTGAGATGTTTACACTTTCTTTAAATTTAATTCCTATGAATATTGTGTGGATCTATTTTACGAACACTCATTATGAATATATTATGTTTGAAAGTAGATATGCATCATAGGAATAAATTTACAAATCATCGTATACAAAAAAAAAGTTAGCGACTTAAAGTTTTGATATCTCTTCAGAAATTTCAGTTTCTACCTCATCTTTAAAAAAAATCATAACTCTTTCGTTACTTGGTATTTTTATACGAAACCAATTGAATTGGATATCCTAATAAGTTAGATACTGAATAAAACTGGAATTATGTCAATCCAATATCAGTAAAAGGTTATATGTCACATAAAGTAAACTGTACTGGGTGCTGTCTCTATTTTTCAGTTTCTACCCTTGTTTTCAAAAATTCATAACTCACTCATTACTTGAAATTTTTAGATGAAACCAATTGGATTTGATAGTATCATGGATTAGCTACTGAATAAATTTGAAATCATGTGGTTTTGACGTTGGTGGAATTTTATATGTCATTTTAAGTGAACTGCACCGGTTACCTTTCAACCGGGTCGCTGCCGAGTTTTGAAAAATATTTTAATACCCCATATGATATTTTCGGAAGCAAATTTTTTACTATGTCATATTATAAGGAGTTTAATACCTTACATTAAAATTTGATGAAGTTTCAAGTTCGATAGCTATGAAAACAAATTTATTTTGACAATTACTATTTGAGACCAAAAAAAAACTGGAACAGCAACATTACTTTTTAAGTTTTGTCAAAATTTCACGTCAATACTCATTACATGCATGGAAGCCATTCTAAAAACATTTTTTGAAACCGTTTTCTTTTAAAATTGGATTATTTTTTAAATAAAAAAGAAAATTCTTTAATTAAATTCTAAAATTTAATCTTTATACCTTCTACTAAAAATATATTGAACTAACTTTACAGCTAAGGTACAATGGTTTGAGTGACGTTTCCTTCCATACGAGTCGTGGTGTTACAAGAAAACTATTTTAAATTTAAACTGTCCATTAGGGTAATGTCATGTGGTGAAGTGTAAACTAAAGCGTACACCATAGTGCACGTGTAGCAAGGTTCTAACCAATTTAACTCTGCTATTTGTACAATGATTTTTGACACGTTGTTTGACACTTGCATTGTTGTCAAGTGTCAATTGGACGAAAAAACTATTTGAAAATTAAATTGTCTAACAGGGTAAGGTCTCGTGGCAAAGTGTAAGCTAAAGTGTACACTATAGTGTACATGTAGCAAGGTCCATACCAATTGAACTTTGCAATTTATACACTGATTTTTGACACGTTGTTTGACACTTGCATTGTTGTAAAGTGTCAATTGGATGAGAAACTATTTGAAATTTAAATTGTTCAACAGGGTAATGTCACGTGGCAAAGTGTAAACTAAAGTGTATACCATAGTGCACATGTACCAAGGTCCGTACCGATTGAATTTTGCTATTTGTACACTGATTTTTGACACGTTGTTTGACACTTTCATTGTTTTCAAGTGCCAATTGGATGAGAAAACTATTTGAAAATTAAACTATCCAACAAGGTAATGTCACGAGGTAAACTATAAACTAAAGTGTACATGTAGCAAGGTTTATACTGATTGAACTTTGCTACTTGTACACTGATTTTTGAGACGTTGTTTGACACTTGCATTGTTATTAAGTGTCAATTGGATGGGGAAAGTGTTTGAAATTTATACTGTCCGATAGGGTAATGTCACGCGACAAACTAAGTAAAGTAAAGTGTAAACCATAGGGTACATATCGCAAGGTTCTTACCAATTGAACTTTGCTATTTGTACACTAATTTTTGGCTCATTGTTCGACACTTGCATTGTTGTCAAGTGTCAATTGGATTGGAAAGCAGTTTGAAATTTAAACTGTCTAATGGGGTAATGTATGGTGGCAAAGTATAAACTAAAGTGCACTCCATATTATACATGTTGTATGGTTGCTATTTGTACACCACTTTTTGACACATTGTTCGATACTTGCATCGTCGTCAAGTGTCAATTGGATGAGAAAATTGTTTGAAATTTAAACTATCCAATAGGTTAATGTCATGTGATAAATTGAAAACTAAAGTATACGCCATAGTGTACATGTAGCAAGGTTCTTACCGATTGAATTTTACTATTTGTACACTAATTTTCGACACGTTGTTTGACCCTCGCATTGTTGTCAAGTGTTGATAGGATGGGAAAACTATTTCAAATTTAAACTCTCTAACAGGGTAATGTCACTTGGTAAACTGTAAACTAAAGTGTACATGTTGTAAGGTTCAAATCGTTTGAACTTCGCTATTTGTACACTGATTTTTGACACGTTGTTTGACACTTGCATTGCTCTCAAGTGTTAATAGGATGGGAAAACTATTTGAAATTTATATTGTCCAATAGGGTAATGTCACGTGGTAAAGTGTAAACTAAAGTGTACCCCATAGTGTACAGGTAGCAATGTTCTTACCAATTAAACTTTGCTATTTGTACACTAATTTTTGACAAAATGTTTGACACTTGCATTGTTGTTAAGTATCAATTGGATGGTAAAATGATTTGAAATTTAAACTGTCCAACAGGGCAATGTCATGTGAAAAAGTATAAACTAAAGTGTACACCATAGCGTACATGTTTCAAGGTTCTTACCGATTGAACTTTGCTATTTGTACACCGATTTCTGTCACGTTGTTTGACGCTCGCATTGTTGTCAAGTGGGTCGATTGGATGAGAAAACTATTTTAAATTTAAACTGTCCAATAGGGTAATGTCACGTGTCAAAGTGTAAAGCAAAGCGTACACACAGTGCACGTGTAGCAAGATTCTAACCGATTGAACTTTGCTATTTGCACAATGATTTTTGACACGTTGTCTGACACTTGCATTATTGTCAAGTGTCAATTGGATGGAAAAACTGTTTGAAATTTAAATTGTCTAACAGGGTAATGTCACGTGATAAAGTGTAAACTAAAGTGTACACCATAGTGTACATGTAGCAAGGTCCGTACCGATTGAACTTTACTATTTGTACACTGATTTTGGATACTTTATTTGACACTTGCATTATTGTCAAGCGTCAATCGGATGGGAAAACTGTTTGAAATTTAAACAGTCCAGCAGGGTATTGTCACGTGGCAAAGTGTAATCTAAATTATACACCATAGTGTACATGTAGCAAGGTTCTTACCGATTGAACTTTGCTATTTGTAGACTGATTTTTGACCTATTGTTTGACACTCGCAATGTTGTCAAGTGTCAATTGGACGGGAAAACTATTTGAAATTTGAACGGTCCAATAGGGTAATGTCACGTGGCAAAGTGTAAACTAAAGTGTGTACACCGTAGAGTACAAGTAGCAAGGTTCTTGCCGATTGAACTTTGCTATTTGTACACTGATTTTTGACACGTTGTTTGACACTTGCATTGTTGTCAAGTGTCAATTGGATGGGAAAACTATTTGGAATTTAAACTGTCCAATAGGGTAATGACACGTGGCAATGTTTAAACTAAAGTATACAGCATGGTGTACATGTCGCATGTTTTTTACCGATTGAACTTTGCTATTTGTACACTGATTTTTGTCATGTTGTTTGATAATTGCACCATGGTCAAGTGCCAATTGGATGGGAAAAATGTTTGAAAATAAAACTGTCCAACAATGTAATGTCACGTGGCAAAGTGTAAACTAGAGTGTACGTCATAGTGTACATGTAGCAAGGTCCGTACCGATTGAACTTTGTACACTGATTTTTGACACGTTGTTTGACACTTGCATTGTTGTCAAGTGTCAACTAGATGGTAAATAAATTTGAAATTTCAACTGTACAACAAGGTAATGACACGTGGTAAAGTGTAAACTAAAGTGTACACCATAGTGTGCATGTAGCAAGGTTCTTACCGATTGAACTTTGCTATCTGTACACTTATTTTTGAGACGTTGTTTGACAATTGCATTACCGTCAAGTATCAATTGTAAAAGAACACTGTTTGAAATTTAAACTATCCAATAGGGCAATATCACGTGGTAAAGTGTACATCATAATGTACATGTCGCAAGGTTCTTAACGATTGAACTTTGCTATTTGTACACTGATTTTTAACAAGTTGTTTGACAATTACATTGCTGTCAAGTGTCAATTGAATGGGAAAATTGTGTAAAATTTAAACTGTCTAATGGGGTAATGGCACATGGCAAAGTGTAAACTAAAGTGTACACCATAGTGTACATGTAGCAAGGTCCGTACCGATTGAAATTTGCTATTTGTACACTAATTTTTGCCACGTTATTTGACCCTTGCATTGTTGTTAAGTGTCAGCTAGGTGATAAAACTATTTGAAATTTCAACTACCCAACAAGGTAATGACACATGGCAAAGTGGAAACAAAAGTGTACACCATAGTGTAAATGTCGTAGCGTTCTTACCAATTGAACTTTGCTATTTGAACACTGATTTTTGACACGTTGTTTGACAATTGAATTGTTGTCAAGTGTCAACTGTGCGAGAAAACTATTTGAAACTTTAACTGTCATTATGGTAATGACATGTGGCAAAATGTAAGCTAAAGTGTACACCACAGTGTACATCTCGCAAGGTTCTTACCGATTGAACTTTGTTATTTGTACACTGATTTTTGGCATGTTGTTTAACACTTGCATTGTTGTCAAGTGTCAATTGGATGGTAAAACTATTTGAGATTTCAACTATCCATCAGGGTAATGACACGTGGCAATGTGTAAACTAAAGTGTACGCCATAGTGTACATGTCGGAAGGTTCTTACCGATTCAACTTTGCTATTTGTAAACTGATTTTTGACACGTTATTTGAGAATTGCATTGTTGTCAAGTGTCAATTGAATGGGAAAACTCTGTAAAATTTAAACTGTCCAATGGGGTAATGACATGTGGCAAAGTGTAAACGAAAGTATACACCATAGTGTACGTGTAGCAAGGTTCGTACCGTTTGAAGTTTGCTATTTGTACACTAATTTTTGCCACGTTCTTTGACACTTGTATTGTTGTCAAGTGTCAACTGGATGGTAAAACTGTTTGATATTTCAACTGTCCGACATTGTAATGACACGTGGCAAAGTGCAAACAAAACTGCACACCATAGTGTACATGTCGCAAGGTTCTTACAGATTGAACTTTGCTATTTGTACACTAATTTTTGACACGTTGTTTGACAATTACATTGTTGTCAAGTGTCAATTGAATGGGAAAACTATTTGAAATTTAAACTGTCCAAAAGGGTAATGACACGTGGCAAAGTGTACACCATAGTGTACATCTCGCAACGTTCTTATCGATTGTATTTTTCTATTTGTACACTGATTTTCGGCACATTGTTTGACAATTGCATTGTTGTCAAGTGTTAATTGGATGGGAAATCTATTAGAAATTTAAGCTGTCCTACAGGATAATGACACGTGACAAAGTGTAAACTAAAGTGTACACCATATTAAACATGTAGCAATGTCTGTACCAATTGAATATTTCTATTTGTACACTAATTTTTGAGACGTTCTTTGACACTTGCATTGTTACCAAGTGTAAATTGGATGAGAAAACTATTTGAAACTTAAACTGTCCAACTGGGTAATGTCACGTGACAAAGTGTAAACTAAAGTGAACACCATAGTGTACACGTAGCAAGGGTCAAGTCTCAATTGTTTGGGAAAACTGTTTCAAATTTAAACTTTCCAGTAGGGTAATGCCAAGTGGTAAAGTGTAAACAAAAATGTACATGTAGCAAGGGTCATACCGATTGAACTTTGCTATTTGTACATTGATTTTTGCCACATTGTTTGACACTTACATTGTTGTCAAGTCTCAATTGGATGGGAAAACTATTTGAAATTTATACTGTCCACAGGGGTATGTCACGTGGGAAAGAGTAAACTAAAGTGTGTACACCATAATGTACAGGTAGCAAGGTTTTTACCAATTGAACTTTACTATTTGTACACTAATTTTTGACACGTTGTTTGACATTTGCATGGTTTTCATGTGTCAATTGGATGGGAGAATTTTTTGAAATTTAAACTGCCTAACAGGGTAATGACACGTGACAAAGTGTGAACTAATGTGTACACTATAGTGTGCATGTTGCAATATTTTTACCGATTGAACTTTGCTATTTGTACACTAATTTTTGACACGTTGATTGACACTTGCATTGTTGTGAAGTATCAATTGGTTGGAAAACTGTTTGAAATTTAAACTGTCCAACAGGGTAATGTCACATGGCAAAACGTAAACTAAAGTGTACACCATAGTACACATGTAGCAAGGTTTTTACCGATTGAACTTTGCTATTTGTACATTGATTTTTGACACGTTGTTTGACACTTGCATTATTGTCAAGTGTCAATTGGATGGGAAAACTATTGAAAATTTAAACTGTCCAACAGGGTAATATCGTGTGGTAAAGTGTGAACTAAAGTGTACACCATAGTGTATATGTAGCAAGGTCCTTACCAATTGAACTTTACTATTTGTACACTGATTTTCAACACGTTGTTTGACACTTGCATTATTGTCAAGTGTGAATTGGATGTGAAAACTGTTTGAAATTTAAACTGCCCAACAAGGTAATGTCAAGTGGTAAAGTATAAACAAAAATTTACATGTAGCAAGGTTTGTACTGATTGAACTTTGCTATTGTACACTAATTTTTGACACGTTGTTTGACACTTACCTTATTCTCAAGTGTTAATTAGATGAGAAAATGGTTTTAAATTTATACTATCCAGCCGGGTATGTCACGTGGCAAAGTGTAAACTAAAGTGTGTACACTATGGCGTACGTCTAGCAATGTTCTTACCTATTGAACTTTGCCGTTTGTATAATTGAATGGGAAAAATGTTTGAAATTTAAACTGTTCAGTAGGGTAATGTTACATGGCAAAGTGTAAACTAATGTGTGTAGCCATGGTGTTCATGTAGCAAAGTTTATACTGATTGAACTTTTACGATTTGTACACTGGTTATTGACACGTTGTTTGACACTTGCATTGTTGTCAAGTGTCAATTCGATGGGAAAACTGTTTGAAATTTAAACTGTCCAACAGGGTAATGTCACGTGGCAAAGTGTTAACTAATGTGCTGACCATAGTGTACATGTAGTAAGGTTCTCACCGATTGAACTTTGCTATTTGTACACTAATTTTCGACACTTTTTTAGCACTTGCACTGTTGTCAAGTGTCAACTGGATGTGAAAACCGTTTGAAATTTAAACTGTCGAATTGGGTAATGTCACGTGACAAAGTGCAAACTAAAGTGTACACCATAGTGTGCACGTAACAAGGTTCTTACTGATTGAATGTAAACTAAAGTGTCCACCATAGTGCACATGTAACAAGGTTCTTACCGTTTGAACTTTGGTACTTGTACGCTTAATTTTGACACGTTGTTTGATACATAAATTGTTGTTAAGTGACAATTGGATGGGAAAACGGTTTGAAATTTAAACTGTCCAGCAGGGTAATGTTAAGTGGTAAAGTGTAGACAAAAGTTTACATATAGCAAGGTTCATACCGATTGAACTTTGCTATATGCAGACTGAATTTTCACACGTGTTTGATACTCATATTGTTGTCAAGTGCCAATTGGATGGGAAAACTGTTTGAAATTTATACTGTCTAGTCGGGTATGTCACGTGGCAAAGTGTAAACTAAAGAGTGTACACCATACTGTACATGTAGCAAGGTTCTTACCGATTGAACATTGCTATTTGTACTTTGATTTTTGACACGTTGTTTGACACTTGCATTGTTGTCAAGTGTCAATTGGATGGGAGATCTGTTTGAAATTTAAACTGTCCAACAGTGTAATGACAAGTGGCAAAGTGTAAAGTAAAGTGTGCACCATATTGTACATGTCGCAATGTTTTTTCTGATTGAACTTTGCTATTTGTACACTAATTTTCGACACGTTTTTTGACACTTGCATTGTTGTCAAGTGTTAATTGCTTGGGAAACTATTTGAAATTTAAACTCTCTAACCGAGTAATGTCATGTGGCAAAATGTAAACTAAAGTGTACACGTAGCAAGGTTTTTACCTATTCAACTTTGCTATTTGTACACTGAATTTTGACACGTTGTTTGACACTCACATTGTTGTCAAGTGTCAATTGGATGGAAAAACTGTTTGAAATTTATACTGTCCAGCCGGGTATGTCACATGGCAAAGTGTAAGTTAAAGTGTGCACACCATAATGTACATGTAGCGAGGTTCTTACCGATTGAACTTTTCTATTTGTACACTGATTTTTGACACGTTATTTGACACTTGCATTGTTGTCAAGTGTCAATTGGATGGGAGAACTATTAGAAATTTAAATTGTCCAACAGGGTAATGATACGTGACAAAGTGTAAACTAAATTGTACATCATAGTGTACATGTTGCAATGTTTTAACGATTGAACTTTGCTATTTGTACACTAATTTTAAACACGTTGTTTGACACTTGTATTGTTGTCAAGTGACAATTGGTTGGGAAACTGTTTGAAATTTAAACTGTCCAACAGGATAATGTCACGTGGCAAAATGTAAACTAAAGTGTATACCATAGTGTACATGTAGCAAGGTTTTTACCGATTGAACATTGCTATTTGTATACTGATTTTTGACACATTGTTTGACACTTGCATTATTGTCAAGTGTCAATTAGATGGGAAAACTGTTTGAAAATTTAATTGTCCAACAGGGTAATATTACGTGGCAAAGTGTTAACTAATGTGTACACCATAGTGTACATGTGGTAAGGTCCTTACCGATTGAACTTTTCTATTTGTACACTGATTTTCGACACATTTTTTGACACTTGCGTTGTTCTCAAGTGTTAATTGGATGAGAAAAATGTGTGAAATTTAAACTGTCCAACTGGGTAGTGACATGTGGCAAAATGTAACCTAAGGTGTACACCATAGTGTACATGTAGCAAGGCTTTCACCGATTGAACTTTGCTATTTGTACACTGATTTTTGACAAGTTGTTTGACACTTGTATTGTTGTCAAGTGTCAATTGGATGGGAAAACTATTTAAAATTTAAACTGTCCAACAGGGTAATGTCACGTGGCAAAGTGTTAACTAAAGTGCACACCATAGTGTACATGTAGTAAGGTCCTCACCAATTGAACTTTGCTATTTGTACACTAATTTTTTACACGTTGTTTGACACTTACATTGTTGTCAAGTGTCAATTGGGTGGAAAAACTATTTGAAATTTATACTGTCCAGCCGGGTATGCCACGTGGCAAAGTGTAAACTAAAGTGTGTACACCATAGTGTACATGTAGCAAGGTTCTTACCGATTGAACTTCACTATTTGTACACTGATTTTTGACACGTTGTTTAACACTTGAGTTGTTGTCAAGTGTCAATTGGATCAGAAAACTATTTGAAATTTAAACTGTCCAAGAGGGTAATGTCCCGTGGCAAAGTGTTAACTGAAGTGTACACCATAGTCTACATATAGTAAGGTCTTCATCGATTGAACTTTCCTATTTGTACACTGATTTTCGACACGTTTCTTGACACTTACATTGTTGTCAAGTGTCAATTGAATGTGAAAGCTATTTGAAATTTAAACTGTCCAGCTGGGTAATGCCACATGACAAAGTGTAAACTAAAGTGTAGACCATAGTGTACACGTAGCAAGGTTCTTACCGATTGAATTTTCCAATTTGTACACTTAATTTTGACACGTTGTTTGACACATGCATTGTTGTTGAGTGACAATTGGATGGGAAAACTATTTGAAATTTAAACTGTCCAGCAGGGTAATGGCAAGTGGTAAAGTGTAAACAAAAGTTTACACGTAGCAAAGTTCACACCCGTTGAACTTTGCTATTTGTACACTGATTTTTACATGTTGTTTGACACTTACATTGTTATCAAGTGTCAATTGGATGGGAAAACTGATTGAAATTTATACTGTCTAGCCGGGTATATCACGTGGCAAAGTTTAAACCAAAGTGTGTACAACATAGTGTACATGTGGCAAGGTTCTTACCGATTGAACTTTGCTATTTGTACACTAATTTTTGACATGTTGTTTAACACTTGCATTGTTGTCAAGTGTCAATTGGTTGGGAAACTATTTAAAATTTAAACTGTCCAACAGGGTAATATCACGTGGCATAATGTAAACTAGAGTATACACCATAGTGTACATGTAGCAAGGTTTTTACCTATTGAAATTTGCTATTTGTACACTGATTTTTGACACATTGTTTGACACTTGCATCGTTGTCAAGTGTCAATTGGATGGGAAAACTGTTTGAAATTTAAACTGTCTAATAGAGTAATGTCACGTGGCAAAGTGTAAACTAAAGTGTACACCATAGTGTAATTGTAGAAAGGTCCTCACCGATTGAACTTTGATATTTGTACACTAATTTTCGACACGTAGTTTGACACTTGCATTTGTGTCAAGTGTCAATTAGATGTGAAAACTATTGGAAATTTAAATTGTCCCACTATGTAATGTTATGTGACAAAGTGTAAACTAAAGTGTACACCATAGTGTGCACGTAACAAGGTTCTTATGGATTGAATGTAAACTAAAGTGTACACCATAGTACACATGTAACAAGGTTCTTACCATTTGAACTTTGCTCTTTGTACGCTTAATTTTGTCACGTTGTTTGATACATAAATTGTTGATAAGTGACAATTCGATGGGAAAACGGTTTGAAATTTAAACTATCCAGCAGGGTAATGTCAAGTGGTAAAGTGTAGACAAAAGTTTACATATAGCAAGGTTCATACCGATTGAACTTTGCTATATGCAGACTGAATTTTTACACGTTGTTTGATACTCATATTGTTGTCAAGTGTCAATTGGATGGGAAAACTGTTTGAAATTTATACTGTCCAGCCGGGTATGTCACGTGGCAAATTGTAAACTAAAGAGTGTACACCATACTGTACATGTAGCAATGTTCTTACTGATTAAACTTTGCTATTTGTACACTGATTTTTGACACGTTGTTTGACACTTGCATTGTCGTCAAGTGTCAATTGGATGGGAGAACTGTTTGAAATTTAAACTGTCCAACAATGTAATGACAAACGACAAAGTGTAAAGTAAAGTGTTCACCATAGTGTACATGTCGCAATGTTTTTTCTGATTGAACTTTGCTATTTGTACACTAATTTTTGACACGTTTTTTGACACTTGCATTGTTGTCAAGTGTCAATTGGTTGGGAAACTATTTGAAGCTTAAACTGTCCAATAGGGTAATGTCACGTGGCAAAATGTAAACTAAAGTGTACACCATAGTGTACACGTAGCAAGGTTTTTACCTATTGAACTTTGCTATTTGTACACTGAACTTTGACACGTTGTTTGGCACTTGCATTATTGTCAAGTGTCAATTGGATGGGAAAACTGTTTGAAATTTAAACTGTCCAACAGGGTAATATTACAGGGTAAAGTATTAACTAAAGTGTGCACCATAGTATACATGTGTAAGGTCCTCACCGATCGAACTTTGCTATTTGTACACTAATTTTCGACACGTTCTTTGACACTTGCATTGTTGTCAAGTGTTAATTGGATGTGAAAACTGTTTGAAATTTAAACATTCCAACTGGGTAATGTCACGTGGTAAAATGCAAACTAAAGTGTACACCATAGTGTACATGTAGCAAGATTTTTACCGATTGAACTTTGCTATTTGTACACTGATTTTTGACACGTTGTTTGACACTTACATTGTTATCAAGTGTCAAATGGATGGGAAAACTGTTTCAAATTTAAACTGTCCAACAGGGTAATGTCGCGTGGCAAGGTGTTAACTAAAGTGTACCATAGTGTACATGTAGTAAGGTCCTCACCGATTGAACCTTGCTATTTGTACTATGATTTTCGACACGTTTTTTGACACTTGCATTGTTGTCAAGTGTCAATTTGATGTGAAAATTATTTGAAATTTAAACTGTCCAACTGAGAAATGGCACGTGACAAAGTGTAAACTAAACTGTACACCGTGGTGTACACGTAGCAAGGTTCTTACCGATTGAATGTAAACTAAAGTGTACACCATAGTGTAAATGTAGCAAGGTTCTTACAGATTGAACTTTGCTATTTGGATACTTAATTTTGACATGTTGTTTGACACTTGGATTGTTGTTAAGTGACAATTGGATGGGAAACCTATTTGAAATTTAAACTGTCCAGCAGGGTAATGTCACGTGGTAAAGTATAAACAAAAGTGTCCATGTAGCAAGGTTCATACCGATTGAACTTTGCTATTTGTACACTGATTTTTTACACATTGTTTGACACTCACATTGTTGTCAAGTGTCAATTGGATAGGAAAACTATTTGAAATTTATACTATCTAGCTGGGTATGTCACGTGGCAAAGTGTAACCTAAAGTGTGTACACCATAATGTACATTTAGCGAGGTTCTTACCGATTGAACTTTTCTATTTGTACCCTAATTTTTGACAAGTTGTTTGACACTTGCATAGTTGTCAAGTGTCAATTGGACGGGAGAACTATTTGAAATTTAAACTGTCCAACAGGGTAATGACACGTGACAAAGTGTAAACTAAATTGTACATCATAGTGTACATGTTACAATGTTTTAACTATTGAACTTTGCTATTTGTATACTAATTTTTAACACGTTGTTTGACACTTGCAGTTGTTGTCAAGTGTCAATTGGTTGGGAAACTGTTTGAAATTTAAACTGTCCAACAGAATAATGTCACGTGGCAAAATGTAAACTAAAGTGTATACCATAGTGTACATGTAGCAAGGTTTTTACCGATTGAACATTGCTATTTGTACACTGATTTTTGACACGTTATTTGACACTTGCATTATTGTCAAGTGTCAATTAGATGGGAAAACTTTTTGAAATTTTAACTGTCCAACAGGGTAATATTACGTGGCAAAGTGTTAACTAAAGTGTACACCATAGTGTACATGTGCTAAGGTCCTCACCGATTGAACTTTGTTATTTGTACACTGATTTTCGACACATTTTTTGACACTCGCGTTGTTCTCAAGTGTTAATTGGATGGGAAAACTGTGCGAAATTTAAACTGTCCAACTGGGTAGTGACACGTGGAAAAATGTAACCTAAAGTATACACCATAGTGTACATGTAGCAAGGTTTTCACCAATTGAACTTTGCTATTTGTACACTGATTTTTGACACGTTGTTTGACGCTTACATTGTTGTCAAGTGTCAATTGGATGGGAAAACTGCTTGAAATTTAAACTGTCCAATAGGGTAATGTCGCGTGGCAAAGTGTTAACTAAAGTGCACACCATAGTGTACATGTAGTAAGGTCCTCACCAATTGAACTTTGCTATTTGTACACTGATTTTTTACACGTTGTTTGACACTTACATTGTTGTCAAGTATCAATTGGATGCAAAAACTTTTTGAAATTTATACTGGCCAGTCGGGTATGTCACGTGGTCAAGTGTAAACTAAAGTGTGTACACCATAGTGTACATGTAGCAAGGTTCTTACCGATTGACCTTTACTATTTGTACACCGATTTTTGACATGTTGTTTGACACTTAAGTTGTTGTCAAGTGTCAATTGGATGAGAAAACTATTTGAAATTTAAACTGTCCAAGAGGGTAATGTCCCGTGGCAAAGTGTTAACTGAAGTGTACACCATAGTCTACATATAGTAAGGTCTTCATCGATTGAACTTTGCTATTTGTACACTGATTTTCGACACGTTTCTTGACACTTACATTGTTGTCAAGTGTCAATTGAATGTGAAAGCTATTTGAAATTTAAACTGTCCAACTGGGTAATGCCACATGACAAAGTGTAAACTAAAGTGTAGACCATAGTGTACACGTAGCAAGGTTCTTACCGATTGAATTTTCCAATTTGTACACTTAAATTTGACACGTTGTTTGACACATGCATTGTTGTTGAGTGACAATTGGATGGAAAAACTATTTGAAATTTAAACTGTCCAACAGGGTAATGGCAAGTGGTAAAGTGTAAACAAAAGTTTACACGTAGCAAGGTTCACACCCATTGAACTTTGCTATTGGTACACTGATTTTTACATGTTGTTTGACACTTACATTGTTATCAAGTGTTAATTGGATGGGAAAACTGATTGAAATTTATACTGTCTAGCCAGGTATATCACGTGGCAAAGTTTAGACCAAAGTGTGTACACCATAGTGTACATGTAGCAAGGTTCTTACCGATTGAACTTTGCTATTTGTACACTAATTTTTGACACGTTGTTTGACACTTGGATTGTTGTCAAGTGTCAATTGGTTGGGAAACTATTTGAAATTTAAACTGTCCAACAAGGTAATGTCACGTGGCAAAATGTAAACTAAAGTATACACCATAGTGTACATGTAGCAAGGTTTTTGCCTATTGAAATTTGCTATTTGTACACTAATTTTTGACACATTGTTTAACACTTGCATCATTGTCAAGTGTCAATTAGATGGGAAAACTGTTTGAAATTTAAATTGTCTAACAAGGTAATGTCACGTAACAAAGTGTAAACTAAAGTGTACACCATAGTGTAATTGTAGAAAGGTCCTCACCAATTGAACTTTGATATTTGTACACTGATTTTTGACACGTAGTTTGACACTTGCATTAGTGTCAAGTGTCAATTAGATGTGAAAACTATTGGAAATTTAAATTGTCCCACTATGTAATGTTACATGACAAAGTGTAAACTAAAGTGTATACCATAGTGTAGACGTAGCAAGGTTCTTATCGATTGAATGTAAACTAATGTGTACACCATAGTGTACATGTAGCAAGGTTCTTACCGATTGAACTTTGCTATTTGTACACTCGATTTTGACACGTTGTTTGACACCTGCATTGTTGTTAAGTGTCAATCGGATGAGAAAATTGTTTGAAATTTAAACTGTGCATCAGGGTAATGTCAAGTGGTAAAGTGTAAACAAAAGTTTACATGTTGAAAGGTTCATACCGATTGAACTTTGCTATTTGTACACTGATTTTTGACATGTTGTTTGACACTTACGTTTTTTTCAAGGGTCAAATGGATGGGAAAAGTGTAAACTAAAGTGCACACCATAGTGTACATGTTGCAATGTTTTTACCGATTGAACATTGCTATTTGTACACTAATTTTTGACACGTTGTTTGATACTTGGATTGTTGTCAAGTGTCAATTAGTTGGGAAATTATTTCAAATTTAAACTGTCCAACAGGGTAATGTCACGTGGCAAAATGTAAACTAAAGTGTACACCATAGTGTACATGTAGAAAGATTTTTACCAATTGAACTTTGCTTTTTGTACATTGATTTTTGACACAATGTTTGACACTTGCATTGTTGTCAAGTGTCAATTGGATGGAAAAACCGTTTGAAATTTAAACTGTCCAATAGGGTAATGTCACGTGGGAAAGTGGAAACTAAAGTGTATCCCATAGTGTACATGTAGCAAGGTCATCATCGATTGAACTTTACTATTCGTACACTGATTTTTGATAGTTGTTTGACACTTGTATTGTTGTCAAGTGCCAATTACATGTCAAAACTGTTTGAAATTTAAACTGTCCAGCAGGGTAATGTCACGTGACAAATTGTAGACTAAATTGTACACCATAGTGTACAAGTAGCAAGGTTTTTACCGATTGAACTTTGCAACTTGTACACTGATTTTTGACATGTTGTTTGACACTTGCAGTGTTGTCAAGTGTCAATTGGATGGGAGAACCATTTGAAATTTAAGCTCTCCAACAGAGTAATGTCATGTGGCAAAGTGGAAACTATAGTGTACACCATAGTGTACATGTATCAAGGTCCTCATTGATTGAACTTTGCTATTTGTACACTGATTTTCGACACGTTGTTTGACACTTGCATTGTTGTCAAGTGTCAATTAGATATGAAAACTATTTGAAATTTAAACTGTCCAACTGGGTAATGTCATGTGACAAAGTGTAAGCTAAAGTGTACACCATAGTGTATATGTAGCAAGGTTCTTACCGATTGAATGTAAGCTAAAGTGCACACCATAGTGTACATGTCGTAAGATTCTTACCAATTGAACTTTGCTATTTGTACACTAAATTTTGACATGTTGTTTGGCACTTGCATTACTGTCAAGTGTCAATTGGATTGGAAAACTATTTGAAATTTAAACTGTCCAACAGGGTAATGACATGTGACAAAGTGTAAATTAAAGTGTACACCATAGTGTATATGGATTTAATGCCTTTGCCTGTGCATGAACGAGGTAATTTAAATGGGAAACAAAAAGTCGAGATGGTGAAAACACTCCATGAAAAGGTCAAGATGCAGATCGAAGAGAAAGGAAAGCTAATTGCATCAAAAGCAAATAAAGGAAGAAGACGCGTTACATTTGAGCCTGGAGATTGGGTCTGGGTGCATTTTAGAAAAGAGCGTTTTCCAGAATAGAGGAAGTCAAAATTGCAACCACGAGGTGATGGACCATTTTAAATCATCGAGAGGATCAATGACAATGCATACAAAGTGGATTTACCTGGTGAGTATAATGTTTCAGCTACTTTTAATGTTTTGATGCAAGTTCAGATTCGAGGACAAATCCTTTTGAAGAGGGAGGGGATGATATGATCTAGGAGTTGAGCCCGACGAAGGCAAGTACGAGACGAGACCCGTTGATAATCGATGGCGGACCAATGACGCGATCAAGGGCAAAGCAAGTGAAACAAGCGATGGGATTGCTCGTTCAAGAAACCATTGATGGAACCATGTTTGGGACTCAAAATGGAGCAACTTTAATGTTCAGGTCGAAGGCCGAATCAACTTGGATCAATTTGTTATCAAGCAACGAAAGCGCTGAAGACAACACCATGCGGCCACACAGGCAAAACCACATGCGGCCGCACACATGCATATCGAAAACCAAAAGTGCAATTTCAGTTGAACCATGCGGCCACACAAGCCAAAAAAAATTGGCGAATTTTCTATTTTTGGCCAAATTTCCTAGTTTCGTAGAATTCTTATGAAATTAAATTATTACCATAATTTGATGGTCTTGGACGTTTTTATTCATTAGTATAAATAGGAGATTACTTGTCATTGTAATAACTTTGAACTTTTGACCTTTGAATTAATATTATAGAGAGAAATTTCTTCTTTCAATTTATTGTTCTTCTTGAACAATCTTGGAACTTATCAAGATTCAACTTCTTGTGGCGTTCTATCAATCGGATTGTGGGTTCTTTGAATTGTAATTCAAGGGGTTTTAGGTTCTTCGCTAATCTAGGGTTTCTTGGTTCAATTCTTGGGATTTAAGATCCAAAATCGGGTTAGTATTGGTGTTCTTAGGTTCCGCATCAATCTCATTGTGGGTTTCGTAGTTTCCACTGCTACGGGTTCGCATCAATAAATATTTAAATTCTAGAGAAAAACGAGAAGTTTCATTTCAGGCAGTTTCGGTCGACCGGTTGTTGTCCAGTTGACACTGTGCAACCTCCAGTGTTTCTTTCATAACTTCTTCTCCTGATATTCGATTGAGGTAATTCAAAGTGCGTTGGAAAGCTAACTCAAAGAGGTACAACTTTTATCCATATCATTTTTCCAAATCGAATGTTTCCTATGTCGAAAATGGGTCTCAATTGAGACTAAAAATCTGAAGTATACTTTAGTCATCTCATGTCTTAGTGCCACTAAGGTGTCTAGAATTATTTGGGGTTCTACAACATGTAGCAAGGTTCTTACCGATTGAACTTTGCTATTTGTACACTGATTTTTGACACATTGTTTGACACTTGCATTGTTGTCGAAATTTAAACTACCCAACGGGATAATGTCAAGTGGAAATGTCTTAACTAAAGTGTACAGCATAGTTTACATCTAGCACGGTCCTCATCGATTGAACTTTGCTATTTGTACACTAATTTTTAACATGTTGTCTGACACTTTCATTGTTGTCAGTGTCAATAGGATAGGAAAACTGTTAAAAAATTAAACAATCCAATAGGGTAATGTCACATGGCAAAGTGTAAACTAAAGTGTGTACACTATAGTGTTCATGTAGCAAGGTTCTTACCGATGGAACTTTGCTATTTGTACACTGATTTTTGACACGTTGTTTGACACTTGCGTTGTTGTCAAGTGTCAATTGGAAGCGAAACCTATTTGAAATTAAAACTATCAAATGGGGTAATATCACGTGGCAAAGTGTAAACTAATGTGTTCACCATAGTGTATGTGTAGCAAGGTTCTTACTGATTGAACTTTGCTATTTGTACACTAATTTTTGACACGTTGTTTCATACTTGCATTTTTGGCAAATGTCACTTGGATGCGAAAATAGTTTGCAATTTAAATTATCAAACGGGGTAATGTCACGTGGAAAAGTGTAAACTAAAGTGTGCACCATAGTGCACGTGTAGCAAGGTTCTCATCGATTGAACTTCGCTGTTTGTACACTAATTTTTGACACGTTATTTAACACTTGCATTGTTGTCAAGTGTCAATTGGATGGAAAAATTGTTTGGAATGCAAACTGTCCAATAGGGTAATGTCACGTGGCAAAGTGTAAACTAAATTGTACACCATAGTGTACATGTAGTAAGGTTCTTACCGATTGAATCTTGTTATTTGTACACTTATTTTTGACATGTTGTTTGACACTTGCATTGTTGTCAAGTGTGACTTGGATGGGCAAACTGTTTGAAATTTAAACTGTCCAATAGGGATGTGTTGCGTGGCAAAGTGTAAACTAAAGTGTGTACACTATTGTGTTCATGTAGCAAGGTTCTTAACGATGAAACTTTGCTATTTCTACACTAATTTTTGATACGTTGTTTGACACTTGCATTGTTGTCAAGTGTCAATTGGAAGCAGAAATTGTTTGAAATTTAAACTGTCAAACGGGGTAATGTCACGTTGTAAAGTGTAAACTAAAGTGTGCACCATAGTATACATGTAGCAAGGTTTTTACCCATTGAACTTTGTTATTTGTACACTGATTTTTGACACGTTGTTTGACACTTGCATTGTTGTCAAGTGTCAATTGGATGCAAAAACTTTTTGAAATTTAAACTATCAAATGGGGTAATGTCACATGGTAAAGTATAAACTAAAGTATGCACCATAGTGTACGTGTAGCATAGTTCTTACCAATTGAACTTAGCTGTTTGTACATTGATTTTTGACACGTTGTTGGACACTTGCATTGTTGTCAAGTGTCAATTGGATGGAAAAATTGTTTCAAGTGTAAATTGTCCAACAGGGTAATGTCACGTGGCAAAGTTTAAATTAAGGTGTATACCATAGTGTACATGTAGCAAGGTTCTTACCGATTGAACTTTACTATTTATACACTGAATTTTGACACGTTGTTTGGCACTTACATTGTTGTCAAGTGTCAATTGGATGGGAAAACGATTTGAAATTTAAATTGTCCAATAGGGTAAGGTCACATGACAAAGCGTAAACCAAAGTGTACACCATAGTGTACTTGTAGCAAGGATCTTATCGATTGAACTTTTCTATTTGTACACTGATTTTTGACACGTTGTTTGACACTTGCATTTCTCACCGATTGAACTTTACTATTTCTACAATTATTTTTTACACGTTGTTTGACATTTGCATTGTTGTCAAATGTGAATTTGATGGGAAAACTGTTTGAAATTTAAATTGTCCAACATGGTATTACCGATTGAACTCTGCTATTTGTACACTGATTTTTGATACGTTGTTCGACACTTGCATCGTTGTCAAGTGTCAATTGGATGGGAAAACTGTTTGAAATTTAAACTGTCCAATGGGGATATGCAACGTGACGAAGTGTAAACGAAAGTGTACACCATAGTGTACTTGAAGGAAGGTTTTGAACTTTGCTATTTGTACATTGATTTTTGACACGTGCATTGTTGTCAAGTATCAATTGGATTGGAAAACTGTTTCAAATTTAAACTGTCCAACAGGGTAATGTCACGTGGCAAAGTGTAAACTAAAATGTACACCCTAGTGTACACAAAGCAAGGTTCTTACCGATTGAACGTTGCTATTTGCACACTGATTTTTGAAACGTTGTTTAACACTTACATTTCTGTCAAGTGTCAATTGGATATGAAAACTATTTGTGCAATAGGTTAATGTCACGTGGCTAAGTCTAAACAAAAGTTTACGCCATAGTGTACATATAGCAAGGTTTTAATCGATGGAACTTTACGATTTTTACACTGATTTTTTACACGTTATTTGACACTTGCACAGATTTCAAGTGTGAATTGGTTGGGAAAACTGTTTGAAATTTAAACTGTCCAATAGGGTAATGTCACGTGGCATAGTGTAGACTAAAGTGTACACCATAGTGTACATGTAGCAAGGTTCTTAGCGATTGAACTTTGCTACTTGTACACTGATTTTTGACAAGTTGTTTTAACTTGCATTGTTTTCGAGTGTCAATTGGATGGGAAAACTGTTTAAAACTTAAATTGTCCAACATGGTAATGTCACGTGGCAAAGTTAAAACTAAAGTATGCACCATTGTGTACGTGTAGCAAGGTTCTTATTGATTGAGTTTTGCTATTTGTATACTGATTTTTGACACGTTGTTCGATACTTGCATTATTGTCAAGTGTCAATTGGATGGGAAAACTATTTGAAATTTAAACTGTCCAACAGGGTAATGTCACGTGATAAAGTGTAAACTAAAGTGTACACCATAGTGTACATGTAGCAAGGTTCTTACCGATTGAACTTTGCTATTTGTACACCGATTTTTGACACTTTTTTACTCTTATATTGTTGTCAAGTATCAATTGGATGGAAAAACTATTTTGAAATATAAACTGTCCAATGGGGTAATGTCAAGTTGTAAAGTGTAAACTAAAGTGTGCACCATGGTGTACGTGTAGCACTGTTCTTATCGATTAACTTTGCTATTTGTACACTAATTTTGGACACGTTGTTCGACTCTTGAATTGTTGTCAACTGTCAATTGGATGGAAAAATTGTTTGAAATTTAAACTGTCCAACATGGTAATGTCACGTGCCAAAGTGTAAACTGAAGTGTACACCATAGTGTACATGTAGCTCGGTTATACCAATTGAACTTTGCTATTTGTACACTGATTTTTGTCATGTTGTTTGACACTTGCATTGTTGTTAGGTGTCAATTGGATGGGAAAACTGTTTGAAATTTAAACTACCTAACAAGGTAATGTCACGTGGAAAAGTGTAAACTAAAGTATACATCGTGGTGTACATGTACCCCGGTTCTTACCAATTGAACGCTGCTATTTGTACACTAATTTTAGACACGTTGTTTGACACTTGCATTATTGTCAAGTGTCAATTGGATAGGAAAATTGTTTGAACATTAAATGGTCCAACAGGGCAATGTCACATGCCAAAGTGTAAACTAAAGTGTGTTCACCATAATGTACTTACAGCATGGTTCTTACCGATTGAACTTTGCTATTTGTACTCTGATTTTTGACACGTTGTTTAATACTTGCATTGTTGTCAAGTATCAATTGGGTAGGAAAACGATTTCAAATTTAAACTGTCCAACAGGGTAATGTCAAATGGCAAAGTGTAAACAAAAGTGTACACTATAGTGTATGTGTCGCAAGGTTCTTACCGATTGAACTTTACTATTTGTACACTGATTTTTAACACGTTGTTCGACACTTGCATTATTGTCTAGTGTCAATTGGATGGGAAAACTATTTGAAATTTAAACTGTCTAATAGAGATATGTCACGTGGCAAAGTGTAAACTAAAGTGTACACCATAGTCTACATAAAGCAAGGTTCTTACCGATTGAACTTTGCTATTTGTACACTAATTTTTGACACGTTGTTTGACACTTGCATTGTTGTCAAGAGTCAATTGGATGGGAAAACTGTCTGAAATTTAAACTGTTCAACGGGGATATGTCACGTGACAAGGTGTAAACCAAAGTGTACTTGAAGTAAGATTCTTACCGATTAAACTTTGCTATTTGTACACTGATTTTTGACACGTTGTTTGACACTTGCATTGTTGTCAAGTCTCAGTTGGATGGGAAAATAGTTCGAACTTTATAGTGTCTAACAGGGTAATGTCACGTGGAAAAGTGCAAACTAAAGTGTACACCATAGTGTACTGTAGCGAGGTCCTTACCGATTGAACATTGCTATTGTAGTCAAGTGTCAAATGGATGGGAAAACTATTTGAAATTAAATCTTTCCAACGAGGTAATGTTACGTGACAAAGTGTAAACTAAAGTGTACACCATAGTATACATGTAGCAAGGTTCTTACTGATTGAACTTTGCTATTTGTACGCTGATTTTGGAGACGTTTGTCTCTTTAATTGTTGTCTAGTGCCAATTGGTTGGAAAAACTGTTTGAAATTTAAACTGTCCAACAGGGTAATGTCACGTGGCAAAGTGTGAACTAAAGTGTACACCAAAGGTTACATGCAGCATGGTTCTTACCGATTGAACTTTGCTATTTATACACTGATTCTTGCCACGTTGTTTGACACTTGCATTGTTGTCAAGTGTCAATTGGATAGGAAAACTGGTTGAAATTTAAACTACCCAACTAGGTAATGTCACGTGGCAAAGTGTAAACTAAAGTATGTACACCATCGTGCACATGTAGCAAGGTTTTTATCGATCAAACATTGCTATTTGTATACATAATTTTGACACGTTGTTTAACACTTGCATTGTTGTCAAGTGTCAACTTGATGGGAAAATGTTCGAAATTTAAGCTGTCCAATGAGGATATGTCATGTGACGAAGTGTAAACGAAAGTGTACACCATAGTGTACTTGAAGCAAGGTTCTTACCGATTGAACTTTGCTATTTGTACACTAATTTTTGACACACGCATTGTTGTCAAGTGTCAATTAGACTGGAAAACTGCTTGAAATTTAAATTTTTCGATAGAGTAATGTCATGTGGCAAAGTGTAAACTAATGTGTACACCATAGTGTACATGTAGCAAAGTTCTTATCGATTGAACTTTGCTATTTGTGCACTGATTTTTGACACGTTGTTTGACACTTGCATTGTTGTCAAGTATCAATTGGATAGGAAAATTGTTTTGAAATTTAAACTGTCCAATGGGATTATGTCACGTCAGAAGGTGTAAACTAAAGTATACACCATAGTGTACGTGTAGGACGGTTCTTATCGATTGAACTTTGCTATTTGTACACTAATTTTGGACACTTTGTTCGACTCTTGAATTGTTGTCAGCTGTCAAATGGATGGGAAAACTGTCCAACATGGTAATGTCACTTGGTAAAGTGTAAAGTAAAGTGTACACCATAGTGTACATGTAGCCCAGTTCATACCGATTGGACTTTCCTGTTTGTACACTGATTTTTGTTACGTTGTTTGACACTTGCATTGTTGTCTAATGTCAATTGGATGGGAAAACTGTTTGAAATTAAAACTGCCCAACAAGGTAATGTCACGTGGCAAAGTGTAAACTAAAGTATACACCATGGTGTACATGTAGCTCGGTTCTTACCGATTGAACTTTGCTATGTGTACACTAATTTTAGATACGTTGTTTGGCACTTGCGTTGTTGTCAGGTGTCAATTGAATAGGAAAACTGTTTGAACTTTAAACGGTCCAACAAGGTAATGTCATGAGCCAAAGTGTAAACTCAAGTGTGTTCACCATAGTCTACGTGTAGCATGGTTCTTACCGATTGAACTTTGCTATTTGTACACTGATTTTTGACATGTTTTGTGACACTTGCATTGTAGTCAAGTGTCAATTGGGTGGGAAAATTGTTTGAAATTTAAACTGTCCAATAGGGTAATGTCACGAGGCAAAGTGTAAAATAAAGTCGCAAGGTTCTTATCGATTGAACTTTGCCATTTGTACACTGATTTTTGACATGATGTTTGACACTTGCATTATTTTCAAGTGTCAATTGGGTGGGAAAACTATTTGAAATTTAAACTGTCCAATAGGGTAATGTCACGAGGCAAAGTGTAAAATAAAGTGTACACCATAGTGTACATGTCACAAGGTTCTTATCGATTGAACTTTGCCATTTGTACACTGATTTTTGACACGATGTTTGACACTTGCATTATTTTCAAGTGTCAATTGGATGCAAAAACTATTTGAAATTTAAACTGTCAAATAAGGATATGTCACGTGGCAAAGTGTAAACTAAAGTGTACACCATAGTGTACATGAAGTAAGGTTCTTACCGATTGAATTTTACTATTTGTACAAAGATTTTTTACACTTTGTTTGACACTTGTACTGCTGTGAAGTGTCAATTGGATGAAAAAATTGTTTGAAATTTAAACTGTCCAATGGAAATATTTCACGTGACAAGGTGTAAACCAAAGTGTACATCATAGTGTACTTGAAAGCAAGATTCTTACCGATTGAACTTTGCTATTTGTACACTGATTTTTAACACATTGTTTGACACGTGCATTGTTGTCAAGTGTCAATTGGATTGGAAAACTGTTTGAAATTTAAACTATCCAACGAGGTAATGTCACGTGGCAAAGTGTAAACTAAAGTGTACACCATAGTGCACATGTAGTAAAGTTCATGCCGATTGAACATTGCTATTTGTACACTAATTTTTGACACGTTGTTTGACACTTGCATTGTTGTCAAGTGTCAATTGGATGGAAAAACTATTTTGAAATTTAAACTGTCCAATGGGGTAATGTCACGTGGCAAAGTTAAAACTAAAGTAATTGTGCACCATAGTGTATGTGTAGCAAGGTTTTTACCGATTGAACTTTACCATTTGTACACTGATTTTTAACATGTTGTTTGACTCTTGCATTGTTGTCAAGTATCAATTGGATGGGAAAACTGTTTCGAAATTTAAACTGTCCAATGTGGTAATGTCACGTCGCAAAGTGTAAACAAAAGTGTACTCCATGATGTACATGTAGCGCAGTTCTTATCGATTGAATTTTGCCATTTGTACACTGATTTTGGACACGTTGTTTGACTCTTGAATTGTTGTCAACTATCAATTGGATGGAAAAATTGTTTGAAAATTAAACTGCCCAACATGGTAATGTCATTTGGCAAAGTGTAAACTAAAATGTACACCATAGTGCACATGTAGCCTGGTTCATACCGATTGAACTTTGCTATTTGTAAACTGATTTTTATCACGTTGCTTGACACTTGCATTGTTGTCTGGTGTCATTTGGATGGGAAAACTATTTGAAATTTAAACTGCCCAACAAGGTAATGTCGCGTGGCAAAGTGTAAACTAAAGTATACACCATGGTGTACATGTAGCGCGGTTCTTACCGATTGAACTTTGCAATTTGTACACTAATTTTAAACACGTTGTTTGACAGTTGCGTTGTTGTCCAGTGTCAATTGGATAGTAAAGCTATTTGAATTTTAAACGGTCCAACATGGTAATGTCATGTGCCAAAGTGTAGACTAAAGTGTGTTCACCATAATGTACTTGTAGCATGGCCGATTGAACTTTGCTATTTGTACAATGATTTTTGGCACGATGTTTGACACCTGCATTGCTGTCAAGTGTCAATTGGGTGGGAAAATTGTTTGAAACTTAAACTGACCAAGAGGAATATGTCACGTGGCAAAGTGTGAAATAAATTGTACACCATAGTGCACATGAAGCAAGGTTCTTATCGATTGAATTTTTCCTATTTGTACACCGATTTTTTAAATGTTGTTAGACACTTGCATTCTTGTCAAGTGTCAATTGGATGGGAAAACTGTTAGAAATATAAACTATCCAACAAGGATATGTCACGTGACAAGGTGTAAACCAAAGTGTACACCATAGTGTACTTGAAGCAAGATTCTTACCGATTGAACTTTGCTATTTGTACACTGATTTTTGACACGTTGTTTGACACTTGCATTGTTGTCAAGTGTCAATTGGGTGGGAAAATTGTTTGAAACTTAAACTGACCAACAGGAATATGTCACATGGCAAAGTGTAAACTAAATTGTACACCATAGTGCACATGAAGCAAGGTTCTTACCCATTGAATTTTGCTATTTGTACACTGATTTTTGACACGTTGTTTGACACTTGCATTATTGTCAAGTGTCAATTGGATGGAAAATTGTTTGAAATATAAATTGTCCAATAAGGATATGTCACGTGACAAGGTGTAAACCAAAGTGTACACCATAGTGTACTTGATGCAAGATTCTTATCGATTGAACTTTGCTATTTGTACACAGATTTTTGACACGTTGTTTGACACTTGCATTATTGTCAAGTGTCAATTGGATGGAAAATTGTTTGAAATATAAATTGTCCAATAAGGATATGTCACGTGACAAGGTGTAAACCAAAGTGTACACCAAATGGTACATGCAGCATGGTTCTTACCGATTGAATTTTGCTATTTGTACACTGATTTTTGCCACGTTGTTTGACACTTGCATTTTTGTCAAGTGTTAATTGGATAGGAAAACTGGTTGAAATTTAAACTGTCTAACTGGGTAATGTCACGCAGTAAAGTGTAAACTAAAGTGTGTACACCATAGTGCACATGTAGCAAGGTTCTTATCGATCGAACATTTCTATTTGTACACATAATTTTGACAAGTTGTTTGATACTTGGATTGTTGTCAAGTGTTAATTGGATGAGAAAATTCTTTGAAATTTAAGCTGTTCAACGGGGATATGTCACGTGACGAAGTGTAAACGAAAGTGTACGCCATAGTGTACTTGAAGCAAAGTTCTTACTGATTGAACTTTGCTTTTGTACCCTGATTTCTGACACGTTGTTTAACACTTGCATTGTTGTCAAGTATCAATTGGATCGAAAAACTATTTTGAAAATAAAACTGTCCAATGGGGTAATGTCACGTCGCAAAGTGTAAACTAAAGTGTACACCATAGTGTACATGTATCGTGGTTCATACCGATTGAACTTTACTATTTGTACACTAATTTTTGTTACGTCGTTGGACACTTGCATTATTTTCATGTCAATTGGATGGGAAAATAGTTTTAAATTTAAACTGCCCAACAAGGTAATGTCACGTGGCAAAGTGTAAACTAAAGTATACACCATGGTGTACATGTAGCCCGGTTCTTACCGATTGAACTATGCTATTTGTACACTAATTTTAGACACGTTATTTGACATTTGCGTTGTTGTTAGGTGTCAATTGGATAGGAAAAATATTTGAACTTTTAACGGCCCAACAGGGCAATGTCACGTGCCAAAGTGTAAACTAAACTGTGTTCACCAGAGTGTATGTGTAGCATGGTTCTTACCGATTGAACTTCGCTATTTGTACACTGATTTTTGACACGTTGTTTGACACTTGCATTATTGTCAAGTGTCAATTGGGTGGAAAAACTATTTGAAATTTAAATTGTCCAACAGGGTAATGTCACGTGGCAAAGTGTAAACTAAAGTGTACAACATAGTGTACATGTCGCAAGGTTCTTACCGATTGAACTTTGCTATTTGAACACTGATTTTTGACACGATGATTGACACTTGCATTATTTTTAAGCGTCAATTGGATACGAAAACTATTGAAATTTAAACTGTCAAACAAAGTTATGTCACGTGGCAAAGTGTAAACTAAAGTGTACACCATAGTATACATGAAGCTCGGTTCATACTGATTGAACTTCGCTCTTTGTACACTGATTTTTGTTACGTTGTTCAAAACTTCCATCATTGTCAAGTGTCAATTGGGTGGAAAAATTGTTTGACATTTAAACTACGCAACAAGGTAATGTCACATGGCAAAGTGTAAACTAAAGTGTACACTATGGTGTACATGTAGCCCGGTTCTTATCGATTGAACTTTGCTATTTGTACACTAATTTTAGACATGTTGTTTGACACTTGCATTGTTTTTAGGTGTCAATTGGATAGGAAAACTGTTTGAACTTGAAACGGTTCTACAGGGTAATGTCACGTGCCAAAGTGTAAACTAAAGTGTGTTCACCATAACGTACGTGTAACATGGTCCTTACTGATTGAACTTTGCTCTTTGTACACTGATTTTTGACACGTTGTTTGACACTTACATTTTTGTCAAGTGTCAATTAGGTGGGAAATTGTTTGAAATTTAAACTGTCCAACAGGGTAATGTCACGTGGCAAAGTGTAAACTACAGTGTACACCATAGTGTACTTGTCGCAAGGTTCGTACCGATTGAACTTTGCTATTTGTACACTGATTTTTGACACGATGTTTGACACTTGCATTTTTGTCAAGTGTCAATTGGGTGGGAAAATTGTTTGAAACTTAAGCTGACCAACAGGGATATGTCACGTGGCAATGTGAAAACTAAATATTACACCATAGTGTACATGAAGCAAGGTTCTTACCGATTGAATTTTGCTATTTGTACACTGATTTTTGATACGTTGTTTGACACTTTCATTGTTGTCAAGTGTCAACTGGATGGAAAAACTATTGGAAATTTAAACTGTCCAACAGGGATATGTCACGTGACAAGGTGTAAACCAAAGTGTACACCATAGTGTACTTGAAGCAAGATTCTTACCAATTGAACTTTGCGATTTCTACACTAATTTTTGGCACGTTGTTTGACACTTGCATTGTTGCCAAGTATCAAATAAATGAGAAAACTATTTGAAATTAAAACTGTCCAACGGGGTAATGTTACATGACAAAGTACAAATTAAAGTGTACACCATAGTGTACATGTAGCAAGGTTCTTATGGATTGAACTTTGATATTTGTACGTTGATTTTGGAGATGTTGTTTGACTCTTTAATTGTTGTCTAGTGCTAATTGGTTGGGAAAACTGTTTGAAATTTGAACTGTCCAACGGGGTAATGTCACATGGCAAAGTGTAAACTAAAGTGTACACCAAAGGGTACATGTAGCATGGTTCTTACCATTTGAACTTTACTGTTTGTACACTAATTTTTGCCACGTTGTTCGACACTTGCACTATTGTCAAGTGTTAATTGGATAGGAAAATAGGTTGAAATTTAAACTGTCCAACTGGGTAACGTCACGTGGCAAAGTGTAAAGTGTGTACACCATAGTGCACATGTAGCAAGGTTCTTATCGATCGAACATTGCTATTTGTACACAAAATTTTGACACGTTGTTAGACACTTGCATTGTCGTCAAGTGTCAATTTGATGGCAAAACTATTTGAAATTTAAATTGTCTAATGGGGATATGTCACGTGACGAAGTGTAAACGAAAGTGTACACCATAGTGTACTTGAAGCAATGTTCTTACCGATTGAACTTTGCTATTTGTACATGATTTTTGACACGTTATTTGACACGTACATTGTTGTCAAGTGCCAATTGGATTGGTAAACTGTTTGAAATTTAAACTGTCCAACAAGATAAAGTCACGTGGCAAAGTGTAAACTAAAGTGTAGACCATAGTGTACATGTAGCAAGGTTCTTACCGATTGAACTTTGCTATTTGTACACTGGCTTTTTACACGTTGTTTGACACTTGCATTGTTGTCAAGTATCTATTGGATCAGAAAATCTTTTGAAATTTAAACTGTCCAACTGGGTAATGTCACATCGCAAAGTGTAAACTAAAGTGTGTACACCATAGTGTACATGTAGCGCGGTTCTTATCGATTGAACTTTGCTATTTGTACACTGATTTTGGACATGTTGTTCGACTCTTGAATTGTTGTCAACTATCAATTGGATGGGAAAATTGTCTAAAATTTAAACTATCCAACATGATAATGTCACATGGTAAAGTGTAAACTAAAGTGTGCACCATATTGTACATGCAGCCCGGTTCATGCCGATTGAACTTTGCTATTTATACACTGATTTTTGTTTGACACTTGCATTGTTGTCAAGTGTCAATTGGATGGGAAAACTGTTTTAAATTTAAACTGCCCAAAAAGGTAATGTCACGTGGCAAAGTGTAAACTGAAGTATACACCATGGTGTACATGTAGCCCAGTTCTTACCGTTTGAACTTTACTATTTATAAACTAATTTTAGACACATTGTTTGACACTTGTGTTATTGTCAGGTGTCAATAGGATAAGAAAATAGTTTGAACCTTAAATGGTCCAACAGGGTAATGTCACAAGCCAAAGTGTAAACTAAAGTGTGTTCAGCATAGTGTACGTGTAGCATGGTTCTTATCGATTGAACTTTGCTATTTGTACACTGATTTTTAACACGTTGTTTGACACTTGCATTATTGTCAAGTGTCAATTCGGTGGGAAAAATGTTTGAAATATAAGCTGTCCAACAGGGTAATGTCACGTGGCAAAGTATAAACTAAATTGTACACCATAGTGTACATGTCGCAATGTTCTTACCGATTGAAATATGCTATTTGTACACTGATTTTTGACATGATGTTTGAGACTTGCATTGTTTTCAAGTGTCAATTGGATGCAAAAACTATTTGAAATTTAAACTGATCAACAGGGATATGTCATGTGGCAAAGTGAAAACTAAAGTGTACACAATAGTGTACATAAAGCAAGGTTCTTACCCATTGAATTTTGTTATATTTGTACACTGATTTTTGACACGTTGTTTGACACTTGCATTGTCGTCAAGTGTTAATTGGTTGGAAAAACTATTTGAAATTTAAACTGTCCAGTGGGGATATGTCACGTGACAAGGTGTAAACCAAAGTGTACACCATGGTGTACTTGAAGCATGGTTTTTACCGATTGAACTTTGCTATTTGTACACTGATATTGGACACATTGTTCGACTCTAGAATTGTTGTCGACTGTTAATTGGATGGAAAAACTGTCTCAAATTTAAACTGCCCAACAAGGTAATGTCACATGGAAAAGTGTAAAGTAAAGTATACACCATGGTGTACATGTGGCCCGGTTCTTGCCGATTGAACTTTGCTATTTGTACACTAATTTTAGACACGTTGTTTGACACTTGTGTTGTTGTTAGGTGTCAATTGGATTGGAAAATTGTTTGAACTTTAAATGGTCCAACAGGGTAATGTCACGAGGCAAAGTGTAAACTAAAGTGTGTTCACCATAGCATACGTGTAGCATGGTTCTTACCGATTGAACTTTCCTATTTGTACATTGATTTTTGACACGTTGTTTGACACTTGAAATGTTGTCAAGTGTCAATTGGGTGGGAAAACTGTTTGAAATATAAACTATCCAACAGGATAATATCATGTGGGAAAGTGTAAACTAAAGTGTACACTATAGTGTACATGTCGTAAGGTTCTTAGCGATTGAACTCTGTTATTTTACACTAATTGTCAACACGATATTTGACACTTGCATTGTTTTCAAGTGTCAATTGGATGCGAAAACTATTTGAAATTTAAACTGCTAAATAGGGATGTGTCACGGGGCAAAGTGTAAACTAAAGTATACACCATAGTGTACGTGAAGCAAGGTTCTTGCCGATTGAATTTTGGTATTCTACACAGAATTTTGACACGTTGTTTGACACTTGCATTGTTGTCCAGTGTCAATTAGATAGGAAAACTATTTGATATTTAAACTGTCCAACGGGGATATGTCACATGAAGAAGTGTAAACAAAAGTGTACACCTTGCATTGTCAAGTGTCAAACAACGTGTCAAAAATCAGTGTACAAATAGCCACGTTCAATCGGTAAGAACCTGGCTACATGTACATAGGGTGTAACTTTAGTTTACATGTTACCATGTGACATTATCCTGTTGGACAGTTTAAATTTCAAATAGTTTTCCCATCCAATTAACACATGATAGCAATGCAAGTGTCAAATAACGTGCCAAAAATCAGTGTACAAATAGCTGAGTTCAATGGATAAGGACCTTGCTACATGTACACTATAGTGTACACTTTAGTTTACACTTTGCCACGTGACATTACCCTGCTCGACAATTTAAATTTAAAATAGTTTTACCATCCAATTCAAACTTGACAATAAAGCAAGTCTCAAACAACGTGTCAAAGTCATTGTACAAATAGCAAAGTTGGAACGGTAAGAACCTTGTTATATGTATACTATGGTGTGCACTTTAGTTTACACAATGGCACGTGACATTATTCTATTGGACAGTTTAAATTTCAAACTCTTTTCCCATCCAATTGACATTAGACAGCAATGCAAGTGTCAACCAACGTATCAAAGATCATTGTACATTTCAATTGGAAAGGTCCTTGCTACATGTACACTATGGCGTACACTTTAATTTACTCTTTACCACGTAACATTATCCTATTGGACAGTTTAAATTTCAAACAGTTTTCTAATCCAATTGACACTTGACAACAAAGCAAGTGTCGAACAACATTTCAAAAATCTGTGTACAAATAGCAATGTTCAATCGGAAAGGACCTTGCTACATGTATACTATGGCGTACACTTTGATTTACACTTCGATTTACACTTCGCCACGTGACATTACCCTGTTGGATAGTTTAAATTTCAAATAGTTTTCCCATCTAATTGACACTTGACAACAATGCAAGTGTTAAAATAGGTGTCGAAAATCAATATACAAATAGCAAAGTTCAATCGGCAAGGACCTTACTACATGTACACAATGGTGTACACTTTCGTTTGTACTTTGCCACGTGACATTACCCTGCGGGACAGTTTAAATTTCAAATAGCTTTTCGATCCAATTGACACTTGACAACAATGCAAGTGTCAAACAACGTGTCAAAAATTAGTGTACAAATAGCAACGTTCAATCGATAAGAACCTGGCTACATGTACACTATGGTGTACACTTTAGTTTACACGTTGCCACGTGACATTACCCTGTTGGACATCTTAAATTTCAAACAGTTTTCCCATCCAATTGACACTTGATAACAAAGTAAGTGTCGAACAACGTGCCAAAAATCTGTGTACAAATAGCAATGTTCTATCGGAAAGGACCTTGCTACATGTACACTATGATGTACACTTTAATTTACACTTTGCCACGTGACATTACCCTATTGGATAGTTTAAATTTCAAATAGTTTTCCCATCCAATTAACACTTAACAACAATGCAAGTGTCGAACCACATGTCAAAAATTAGTGCACAAATAGCTAAGTTAAATGGATAAGGACCTTGCTACCTGTACACTATGATGTACACTTTAGTTTATACTTTTCCAAGTGACATTATTCTGGTCGACAATTTAAATTTCAAGCAGTTTTCCCATCCAATTGACACTTGACAATAATGCAAGTGTCAAACAACGTGTCAAAAATTAGTGTACAAATAGCAAAGTTTAATCGGTAAGAACCTCGCTACATATACACTATGGAGTACACTTTAGTTTAAACATTGCCACATGACATTACCTTGTTGGACAGTTTAAATTTCAAACAATTTTTCAATCCAACTGACACTTGACAACAATGCAAGTATCAAACAACGTGCTAAAGTCCGTGCACAAATTGCAAAGTTCAATCGGTAATAACCTTGCTACATGTACTCTATGGTGTACACTTTAGTTTACAGTTTGCCGCATGATATTACCCTATTGGACAGTTTAAATTTCAAACAGCTTTCCAATACAATAAACACTTGACGACAAAGCAAGTGTCAAACTACATGTCAAAATTCAGTGTACAAATAGCAAAGTTCAATCGGAAAGGACCTTGCGACATGTACACTACGGCGTAAACTTTAATTTACACTTTGCCACGTGACATTATCCTGTTGGACATTTTAAATTTCAAACAGTTTTCCAATCCAATTGACACTTGACAACAAACTAAGTGTCGAACAACGAGTCAAAGATCAGTGTACAAATAGCAAAGTTCAATCGAAAAGGACCCTGCTACATGTACGCTATGGCGTACACTTTAATTTACACTTTGCCACGTAACATTATCCAGTTGGATAGTTTAAATTTCAAATAGTTTTTCCATCCAATTGACACTTGATAGTAATGCAAGTGTCAAACAACGTGTTAAAAATCAGTGTACAAATAGCGAAGTTAATCAGTAAGGACCTTGCTACATGTACACTATGGTGTACACTTTAATTTACACTTTGCCACGTGACATTACCCTGTTGGACAGTTTAAATTTCAAACAATTTTCCCATCCATTTGACACTTGACAACAATGGAAGTGTCAAACAACGTGTCAAAAATCAGTGTACAAATAGCAAAGTTCAATCGGTAAGAAACTTGCTACATGTACACTTCAGTTTAAACATTACCACGTGACATTACCCTATTGGACAATTTAAATTTCAAACAATTTTCTCATCCAATGAACACTTGAAAACAATGCAAGTGTCAAACGTGCCAAAAATCATTGTAAAATAGCAAAGTTCAGTGGATAAGGACCTTACCACATGTACACTTCAGTTTACACTTTGCGACGTAACATTACCTTGTTGGACAGTTTAAATTTCAAATAGTTTTCCCATCCAATTGACACTTGACAACAATGCAAGTGTCAAACAACGTGACAAAAATCGGTGTACAAATAGCAATGTTCAATTGGTAGGAAACTTGCTACATGTACACTATGGTGTACACTTTAGTTTACACTTTGCCACATGACATTACCCTATTGGACAGTTTAAATTTCAAACAGTTTTTCCATCCAATTGACACTTGACAACAATGCAAGTGTCAAACAACGTGTCAAAAATTAGTGTACAAATAGCAAAGTTCAATCAGTAAAAACCTTGCTACATGTACACTATGGTGTGCACTTTAGTTTACACTTTGCCACATCACATTCCCCTGTTAGACAATTTAATTTTTCAAATAGTTTTTCCATCCAATTAACACTTGACAAAATTGCAAGGGTCGAACAACGTGTCAAAAATTAGTGTTCAAATAGCAAAGTTCTATCGGTAAGGACCTTGCTGGATGTTCACTATGGTAGACACTTTAGTTTATACTTTACCACGTGACATTATCCTGCTGGATAGTTTAAATTCCAAATAGTTTTCCATGCAATTGACACTTTATAACAATGCAAGCTTCAAACAACGTGTCAAAAATCAGCGTACAAATAGCAAAGTTCAATCGTTAAAAGCTTGCGACATGTACACAATGGTGTACACTTTGCCACGTGACATTACCTTGTTGGACAGTTTAAATTTCAAACAATTTTCCCATCCAATTGACACTTCAAAACAATGCATATGTCTAACAACGTGTCAAAAATCAGTGAACAAATAGTAAAGTTCAGTCAGTAAGGACATTGCAACAAGTAGACTATGGTGTACACTTTAGTTTACACTTTGCCACGTGATATTAACCTGCTGGACAGTTTAAATTTCGAGCAGTTTTCTCATCCAATTGACACTTGAACACAAGGTAAGTGTCAAACAACGCGTCAAAAATCTATGCACAAATATCAAAGTTCAATCGGTATGAGCCTTGCTACATGTTCACTTTAGTTTACACTTTACATTAACCTGTTGGACAATTTAAATTTCAAATATTTTTCCCATCCAATTAAGACTTGACAACAATGCAAGTGTCAAACAACGTGTCAAAAATCAGTGTACAAATAGAAAAGTTAAATCGGTATGAACCTTGCTACAACTACACTTTAATTCACACTTTACGACGTGACATTATCCAGTTGGACTGTTTAAATTTCAAACGGTTTTCCCAACCAATTGACACTTGACAGCAACGCAAATGTCAAAACAACGTGTCAAAAATCAGTGTACAAATAACAAAGTTCAATCGGTAAGAACCTTAATACATATACACTGTGGTATACACTTCGTCACGTGACATTGCCCTGTTGGACAGTTTAAATTTAAAACAGTTTTTCCATCCAATTGACACTTGACAACAATGCAACTGTCAAACAACGTGTCAAAAATAAGTGTACAAATAGCAAAGTTCAATCGGTAAGGACCTTGCGACATGTACACTATGGTGTACAGTTTAGTTTTCACTTTGCCACGTGACATTACCCTGCTGGACAGTTTAAATTTCAAATAGTCTTCCCATCCAATTGACACTCGACAACAATGCAAGTGTCAACCAACGTGTCAAAAATTCGTGTACAAATAGAAAAGTTCAATCGAATAGAACCTTGCAATATGTACACCATGGTGTACACTTTAGTTTACACTTTGCCATATTACATTACCCTGTTGTACAGTTCAAATATCAAACAGTTTCCCATCCAGTTGGCACTTGACAACAATGCAAGTGTTAAACAGCGTGTCAAAAATCCGGGGAGAAATCGTAAAGTTCAATCGGTTAGAATTTCCCATCCAATTGACACTTACAACAATGCAAGTGTCAAATATCGTCTCAAAAATTAGCTTCGAAATAGCAAAGTTCAATCGATTGAAACTTGTTTTATGTACACTATGGTGTACACTTTTGTTTACACGTTGCCACGTGATATTACCCTGTTGGACAGTTTAAATTTTAAATAGTTTTGCCATCCAATTGACACTTGACAATAAAGCAAGTGTCAAACAACATGTCAAAAATCAGTGTACAAATAGCAAAGTTCAATCGGTAAGAACCTTGCGCCTTGTACACTATGTTGTACACGTTAGTTTACACTTTGCCTTGTGACTTTACCCTGTTGGACAGTTTAAATTTGAAACAGTTTTCCCATCTAATTGACACTCAACAACAATGCAAGTGTCAAGCAACATGGCAAAAATCAGTGTACAAATAGCAAAGTTCAATCAGTATGAACCATGCTACATGTACACTATGGTGTACACTTTAATTCACACTTTGCCACATGACATTACACTGTTGGACAGTTTAAATTTCAAATAATTTTCCCATCCAATTGGCACTTGACAACAATGTAAGTGTCAAACAACGTGTCAAAAATCAGTGTACAAATAGCAAAGTTCAATTGGTAAGAACCTTGCGCCTTGTACACTATGTTGTACACATTAGTTTACACTTTGCCTTGTGAGTTTACCCTGTTGGACAGTTTAAATTTCAAACAATTTTCCCAGCCAATTGACACTCTACAACAATTCAACTGTCAAGCAACGTGTCAAAAATCAGTGTACAAATAAAAAAGTTCAATCGATAAAAACCTTACAACTTGTATAATATGGTGTACACCTCAGTTTACACTTTGCCACGTGACATTACCCTGTTGGACAGTTTAAATTTCAAACAGTTTTTTCATCCAATTGACACTAGACAACAATGCAAGTTTTAAAGAACGTGTCAAAAATCTGGGTACAAATATCAAAGTTCAATCGGTAAGAACCTTACGACATGTACACATTGCCTCGTGACATTACCTTGTTGGATAGTTTAAATTTCAAACAATTTTCCCATCCAATTGACACCTGACAACATTGCAAGTTTCAAACAACGTGTCAAAAATTAGTGTACAAATAGCATAGTTCAATCGGTAAGTACCTTGTAATATGTAGACTATGGTGTATACTTTAGTTTACACTTTGCCACGTGACATTAACCTGTTGGACAGTTTATATTTCAAAAAGTTTTCTCATCCAATTGACACTTGACAACAATGCAAGTGTCAAACAACGTGTTAAAAATCAGTGTACAAATAGCAAAGTTCAATCAGTTTGAACCTTGCCACATGTACACTTTAGTTTACACTTTACCACGTGACATTACCCTATTGGACAGTTTATATTTCAAATAGTTTTCCCATCCAATTGACACTTGATAACAATGCAAGTGTCAAACAATGTATCAAAAATCAGTGTACAAATAGCAAAGTTCCGTCGGTAACGACCTTGCTACATGTACAATATAGCGTACACTTTAGTTTACACTTTGCTACGTGACATTACACTGTTGGATAGTTTAAATTTCAAATAGTTTCCCATCAAAGTGACACTTGACAACAATGCAAGTGTCAAACAACGTGTCAAAAATCAGTGTACAAATATCAAAGTTCAATCGGTGTGAACCTTGCTACATGTACACTTTAGTTTACACTTTACCACGTGACATTACCCTATTGGACAATTTAAATTTCAAAATAATTTTCCCATCCAGTTGACACTTGACAACAATGCAAATGTCAAACAACGTGTCAAAAATCAATGTACAAATTGCAATGTTCAATCGGTAAGAACCTTGTCACATGTACACTATGGTGAATACTTTAGTTTACACTTTGCCACGTGACATTACCTTGTTAGACAGTTTAAATTTCAAACAGTTTTCCCATCCAATTGACACTTGACAATCATTCTAGTGTTAAACAACGTGTCAAAAATCAGCGTACAAATACCAAAGTTTAATCCGTAAGGACCTTGCTGCATGTAGACTATGGTGTACACTTTAGTTTAGACTTTGCCACGTAACATTAACCTACTGGACAGTTTAAATTTTAAACAATTTTTCAATCCAATTGACACTTGACAACAATGCAAGTGTCAAACAACGTGTCAAAAATCAATGTACAAATAGCAAAGATCAATCAGTAAGAACCTTGCTACACGTACACACTTTGCCATGTGATATTACCCTATTGGATAATTTAAATTTCAAATAGAATTCCCAACCATTTGACACTTGACAACAATGCAAGTGTCAAACAAGGTTCTTACTTCAATTGGTAAAAAACTTGCTACGTGTACACTATGGTGTACACTTTACTTTACACTTTGCCACAAGACATTACCCTGTTTGACGGTTTAATTTTCAAATAGTTTTCCCAACCAATTAACAATTGACAACAATGCAAATGTCAAACAACGCGTCAAAAATCATTGTACAAGTAGCAAAGTTCAATCGGTAAGAACATTGCGACATGTACACTATGGTGTACACCTTAGTTTACACTTTGCTACGTGACATTACCCTATTGGGCAGTTTAAATTTCAAACAGTTTTTCCATCCAATTGAAACTTCACAACAATGCAAGTGTCAAACAATGTGCAAAAAATCAGTGTACAAATAGCAAAGTTCAATCGATAAGAACCTTACAATATGAACACACTTTGCCACGTGACATTACCCTGTTGGACAGTTTAAATTTCAAACAGTTTTCCCATCCAATTAACACCTGACAACAATGCAAGTGTGTGTCAAACAACGTGTCAAAAATCAGTGTACAAATATCAAAGTTCAATCAGTATGAACCTTGCTACATGTACACTTTAGTTTACACTTTACCACATGACATTACCCTATTGGACAATTTAAATTTCAAATTGTTTTCCCATCCAGTTGACACTTGACAGCAATGCAAGTGTCAAACAACGTGTCAAAATCAGTGTACAAATTGCAAAGTTCAATCGGTAAGAACCTTGTCACATGTACACTATGGTGTACACTTTAGTTTACACTTTGCCACGTGACGTTACCTTGTTAGACAGTTTAAATTTCAAACAGTTTTCCATCCAATTGACACTTAACAATCATGCAAGTTTCAACACAATGTGTCAAAAATCAGTGCACAAATACCAAAGTTTAATCCGTAAGGACCTTGCTGCATGTAGACTATGGTGTACACTTTAGTTTAGACTTTGCCACGTAACATTAACCTACTGGACAGTTTAAATTTTAAACAGTTTTCCCATCCAATTGACACTTGACAACAATGCAAGTGTCAAACAACGTGTCAAAAATCAATGTACAAATAGCAAAGATCAATCAGTAAGAACCTTGCTACACGTACACACTTTGCCACGTGATATTACCCTGTTTGATAATTTAAATTTCAAACAGAATTCCCAACCATTTGACACTTGACAACAATGCAAGTGTCAAACAAGGTTCTTACTTCAATCAGTAAAAAACTTGCTACATGTACACTATGGTGTACACTTTACACTTTGCCACAAGACATTACCCTGTTTGACGGTTTAATTTTCAAATAGTTTTCCCATCCAATTGACGATTGACAACAATGCAAGTGTCAAACAACGCGTCAAAAATCATTGTACAAATAGCAAAGTTCAATCGGTAAGAACATTGCGACATGTACACTATGGTGTACACCTTAGTTTATACTTTGCTACGTGACATTACCCTATTGGACAGTTTAAATTTCAAACAGTTTTTCCATCCAATTGAAACTTCACAACAATGCAAGTGTCAGACAATGTGCAAAAAATCAGTGTACAAATAGCAAAGTTCAATCGATAAGAACCTTACAACATGAACACACTTTGCCACGTGACATTACCCTGTTGGACAGTTTAAATTTCAAACAGTTTTCCCATCAAATTAACACCTGACAACAATGCAAGTGTGTTTCAAGCAATGTGTCAAAAATCAATGTACAAACAGCAAAGTTCAATCGGTATGAACCTTGCTACATGTACACTTTAGTTTACACTTTACCACGTAACATTACCTAGTTGGACAATTTAAATTTTAAATGGTTTTCCCATCTAATTGACACTTGAAAACAATGCAAGTATCAAACAACGTGTTAAAAATTAGTGTACAAATTGTAAAGTTCAATCAGTATGAACCTCGCTACATGTACACTTTAGTTTACACTTTTCCACATGACATTACCCTGTTGGATAGTTTAAATTTCAAATAGTTTTCACATCCAATAGACACTTGACAGCAATGCAAATGTCAAACAATTTGTCAAAAATCAGTGTACAAATAGTAAAGTTCAATCGGTAAGAACCTTATGACATGTACACTATGGTGTACACGTTAGTTTACACTTTGCTACGTGACATTACCCCATTGGACTGTTTAAATTTCAAACAATTTTCTCATCCAATTGACACTTGACAACAATGCAAGTGTCAAGCAACGTGTCAAAAATTAGTGTACAAATAGCAAAGTTCAATCGTTATGAACACTTTACAACATGACATTAACCTTTTGGACTGTTTAAATTTCAAATGGTTTCCCATCCAATTAACACTTGACAATAATGCAAGTGTCAAACACCATGACAAATATCCGTGTACAAATAGAAAAGTTCAATCGGTATGAACCTTGCAACATGAACACTTTAGTTTACACTTTACCACGTGACATTACCCCATTGGACAGTTTAAATTTCAAATGCTTTTCCCATCCAATGACACTTGACAACAATGCAAGTGTCGAATGACATGTTAAAAATCAGTGTACAAACAACAATGTTCAATCGATATGAACCTTGCTACATGTCTATTTTAGTTTACACTTTACCATGTGTCATTACCCTGTTGGACAGTTTAAATTTCAAACAGTTTTCCCATCCAATTGACACTTGACAGCAATGTAAATGTTAAACAATATGTCAAAAATCAGTGCACAAATAGCAAAATTAAATCGATAAAAACCTTGCTCCATGTACACTATGGTGTACATTTTAGTTTACACTTTGCCACGTGACATTACCCTGTTGGACAGTTTAAATTTCAAACAGTTTTCCCATCCAATTGACACCTGACAACAATGCAAGTTTCAAACAACGTGTCAAAAATTAGTGCACAAATAGCAAAGTTCAATTGGTACGAACCTTATCACATGTACGCTATGGTGTACACTTTAGTTTATACTTTACCATGTGACATTGACCTGTTTGACAGTTTAAATTTCAAACATTTTTCTCATCCAATTGACACTTAACAACAATGCAAGTGTCAAACAACGTGTCAAAAATCAGTGTACAAATAGCAAAGTTCAATCGGCATGAACCTTGCAACATGTACATTTTAGTTTACACTTTGCCACGTGACATTACCCTGTTGGACGGTTTAAATTTTAAATAGTTTTCCCATCCAATTGACACTTGACAGCTTAGCAAGTATCAAACAATGTGTCAAAAATTAGTATACAAATAGCAAAGTTCAATTGGTAAGAACCTTGCCACATGTACACTATGGTGTACACATTGACGCGTGACATTACCCTTTTGGACAGTTTAAATTTCAAACAGTTTTCCAATCGAATTGACACTCGACAACAATTTCAGTGTCAAACAGCATGTCAAAAATCAGTGTACAAATAGGAAAGTTCAATCGGTAAAAACCTTGCGACATGTATTGTATAGTGTACACTTTGCCATGTGACATTGCCTTTTTGGATAGTTTAAATTTCAAACAATTTTCCCATCTGATTGACACTTGACAACAATGCAAGTGTCAAGCAACGTGTCAAAAATCAATGTACAAGTAGCAAAATTCAAACGGTAAGAACCTTGCGACATGTACACTATGGTGTACACTTTGCCACGTGACATTACCCTGTTGGACAGTTTAAATTTGAAACAGTTTTCCCATCCCATCGACACTTGACAACAATGCAAGTATCTAACAACGTGTCAAAAATCAGCATACAAATAGCAAAGTTCAATCGGTATGAACCTTGCAACATGTACACTTTAGTTGATACTTTGCCACGTGACATTACCCTATTGAACGGTTTAAATTTCAAATAGTTTTCCCATCCAATTCACACTTCATAGCATAGCAAGTGTTAAATAACGTGTCAAAATCAGTGTAGAAATAGCAAAGTTCAGTCGGTAAGAACCTTACGACATGTACTCTATAGTGTAGACTTTGCCACTGACATTGCCCCTTTGGATAGTTTAAGTTTCAATCAATTTCCCCATCCAATTGACACTTGACAACAATGCAAGTGTCAAGCAACGTGTCAAAAATCAATGTACAAATAGCAAAATTCAAACGGTAAGAACCTCGCGGCATGTACACTATGGTGTACACTTTGCCACGTGACATTACCCTACTGGACAGTTTAAATTTGAAACAGTTTTCCCATCCCATTGACACTTGACAACAATGCAAGTATCAAACAACGTGTCAAAATCAGCGTACAAATAGCAAAATTCAATCGGTATGAACCTTGCTACATGTACACTTTAGTTTACACTTTACCATGTGACATTACCCTATTGGATAGTTTAAATTTCAAACGGTTTTCTCATCCAATTGACACTTGACAACAATGCAAATGTTAAACAATATGTCAAAAATCAATGTACAAATAGTAAAGTTCAATTGGTATGAACCTTGCCACATGTACACTATGGTGTACACTTTAGTTTATACTTTGCCAAGTGACATAGCCCTGTTGGACAGTTTAAATTTCAAACGATTTTCTCATCCAATTGACACTTGACAACAATGTAAGTGTCAAACTTCGTGTCAGAAATTAGTGTACAACTAGTAAAGTTCAATCGGTATGAACCTTGCTACTTGTACACTTTAGTTTATGCTTTACCACGTGACATTACACTGTTGGACAATTTAAATTTCAAATGGCAAACAACGTGTTAAAAATCAGTGTACAAATAGCAAAGTTCAATCGGTATGAACCTTGATATATGTAAACTTTAGTTTACACTTTAAGACGTGACATTACCCTGTTGGACAGTTTAAATTACAAAGAGTTTTCCCATCCAATTGACACTTGACAGCAATGCAAATGTCAAACAACGTGTCAAAAATTAGGGTACAAATAGCAAAGCTCAATCGGTAAGAACCTTGCTATGCGTACACTATGATGTACACTTAAGTTTACTTTAGTTTACACTTTGCCATGTGACATTACCCTGTTGGACAGTTTAAATTTCAAACAATTTTCCCATCCAATTGGCACTTGACAACAATATAAGTGCCAACCAATGTGTCAAAAATTAGTGCACAAATAGAAAAGTTCAATTAGTGAGAACCTTCCAACATGTAGACTATGGTGTACACTTTAGTTTACACTTTGCCACGTGACATTAACCTGTTTGATAGTTTAAATTTCAAACAATTTTCTCATCCAATTGACAACAATGTAAGTGTCAAACAACGTGTCAAAAATCAGTGTACAAATAGCAATGTTCAATCGGTATGAACCCTGCTATATGTACACTTTAGTTTACACTTTACCACGTGACATTACCCTGTTGAACAGTTAAAATTTCAAATAGTTTTCCCATCCAATTGACACTTGAGAATATAGCAAGTGTCAAACAACGTGTCAGAAAATCAGTATACAAATAGCAAAGTTCAATCGGTATGATCCTTGCGACATGTACACTATGGTGTACACTTTGCCGCGTGACATTACCCTATTGGATAGTTTGATTTTCAAACAATTTTCCCATCCAATTGACACTTGATAACAATGCAAAGGTCAAACAACGTGTCAAAAATCAGTACACAAATAGCAAAGTTCAATCGGTAAGAACTTTGCTAAATGTACACTTTAGTTTACACTTTACCAAGTGACATTACCCTATTGGACATTTTTTCCATCCAATTGACACTTGACAACAATGTAAGTGTCAAACACCGTGTCAAAAATCAGTGCACAAATAGAAAAGTTCAATCGGTAAGGACCTTGCTACATGTAGACTACGGTGTGCACTTTAGTTTACACTTTGCCACCTGACATTAACCTATTGGACAGTTTAAATTTCAAGTAGTTTTCCCATCCAATTGGCACTTAACAATAATGCAAGTGTCAAACAATGTGTCAAAAATTAATGTACAAACAGCAATGTTCAATTGGTAAGAACATTGCTACATGTACACTATGGTGTACACATTAGTTTATACTTTGCCACGTGACATTTCCCTGCTGGACAGTTTAAATTTCAAACAGTTTTCCCATCCAATTTACACTTGACAACAATACAAGTGTCAAACAATGTGTCAAAAATCAGTGTACAAATAGTAAAGTTTAATTGTTATGGACCTTGCTACATGTACATTATTGTGTACAGTTTACTTTACACTTTACCACGTGACATTACCCTATTGGACAGTTTAAATTTCAAACAGTTTTTTCATCCAATTGACACTTGACAACAATGCAACTGTCAAACAACGTGTCAAAAATTGGTCTACAAATAGCAATGTTAAATCGGTAAGGACCTTGCTCTATGTACACTATGTTGTACACTTTGGTTTACACTTTGCCATGTGACATTAACCTGTTGGACAGTTTAAAGTTCAAACAGTTTTCTCATCCAATTGACACTTGAAAACAATGCAAGTTCCAAACAATGTGTCACAATTCAGTGTACAAATAGCAAAATTGAATCGGTAAGGACCGTACTAAATATACACTATGGTGTACACTTTAGTTTATACTTTTCCACATGACATTATCTTGTTGGACAGTTTAAATTTCAAATAATTTTCCAATCCAATTGACAGTTGACAACAATACAAGTGCCAAACAATGTGTTAAAAATCTGTTTGCAAATAGAAAAGTTCAATCGGTAAGAACTTTGTGACATGGACACTATGGTGTACACTTTGTTGCGTGATATTATCCTATTGGACAGTTTAAGTTTCAAATAGTTTTCCCTTCCAATAGACACTTGACAACAATGCAAGTGTCAAACAACGTGACAAAAATCAGTGTCCAAATAGTAAAGTTCAATCGGTAAGAACCTTACGACGTGGACACTATGGTGTACACTTTGTCGCGTGACATTACCCTGTTGACAGTTTAAATTTCAAACAGTTTTCCCATCCAATAGACACTTCACAGTAATGCAAGTGTTAAAAAATGTGACAAAAATCAGTGTACAAATAGCAAAGTTCAATCGGTAAGAACCTTGCGACATGTACACTTTGGTGTACACTTTCCCACGTGACATTACCCTATTAGACAGTTTAAATTTCAAACAATTTTCCCATCCAATTGACACTTGACAGCAATGCAAGTGTCAAAAATCAGTGCACAAATAGAAAAGTTCAAACGGTAAGGACCTTGCTACATGTAGACTATAGTGTACACTTTAGTTTACACTTTGCCACGTGACATTAACCTATTGGACAGTTTAAATTTCAAACAGTTTTCCCATCCAATTGGCACTTGACAACAATGCAAGTGTCAAACAACGTGTCAAAAATCTGTGTACAAATAGAAATGTTCAATCGGTAAGAACCTTGCAACATGTATGCTATGGTGTACACATTAGTTTACACTTTCCTAAGTGACATTACTCGGTTGTACAGTTTAAATTTCAAATAGTTTTCCCATCCAATTGACACTTGACAACAATGCAAGTGTTAAACAACGTGTCGAAAATCAGTGTACAAATAGCAAAGTTCAATCGGTAAGGACCTTGCTACATGTAGACTATGGTGTACACTTTAGTTTACACTTTGCCACGTGACATTAACCTATTGTACAGTTTAAATTTCAAATAGTTTTTCCATCCAATTGGCACTTGACAACTATGTAAGTGTCAAACAACGTGTCGAAAATCAGTGTACAAATAGAACTGCTCAAAAGGAAAGAACTTTGGTATATGTACACTATGGTGTACACATTAGTTTACAATTTCCCACATGACATTACCCTGTTGGACAGTTTAAATTTCAAATAGATTTCTCATCCAATTGACACTTGACAACAATGCAAGTGTCAAAAATCAGTGCACAAATAGCAAAGTTCAATCGGTAAGCTACACGTAGACTATTGGGTACACTTTAGTTTACACTTTGTCACGTGACATTAACCTATTGGACAGTTTAAATTTCAAATAGTTTTCCCATCCAGTTGGCACCTAACAACAATGCAAGTGTCAAACAACGTGTAAAAAATCAGTGTACAAATAACAAAGTTCAATTGGTAAGAACCTTGCTACATATACACTATGGTGTACACATTGGTTTGCACTTTACCACGTAACATTACCTCGTTGGACAGTTTAAATTTCAACAGTTTTTCAATCCAATTGGCACTTGACAACAATGTAAGTGTCAAACAACGTGTCGAAAATCAGTGTACCAATAGCAAAGTTCAATTGTTAAGAACCCTGCTACATGTACACTATTGTGTACAGTTTACTTTACACTTTGCCACGTGACATTACGATGTTCGACTATTTAAATTTCAAACAGTTTTCCCATCCAATTGACACTTGACAACAATGCAACTGTCAAACAACGTGTCTAAAATTGGTGTACAAATAGCAAAGTTAAATCGGTAAGGACCTTGCTCTATGTACACTATGTTGTACACTTTAGTCTACACTTTGTCATGTGACATTAACCTGTTGGACAGTTTAAAGTTCAAATAGTTTTCTCATCTAATATACAGTTGACAACAATGCAGGTGTCAAACAACGTATCACAAATCAGTGTACAAACAGCAATGATCAATCGGTAAGGACCTTGCCAAATATACACTATGATGTACACTTTAGTTTATAGTTTCCCACGTGACATTACCCTGTCGGACAGTTTAAATTTCAAATAGTTTTCCCATCCAACTGACCCTTGACAACAATGCAAGTATCAAAGAACGTGTCAAAAATCAGTTTGCAAATAGCAAAGTTCAATCGGTAAGAACCTTGCGACCTGTACACTATGGTACACATATTGCCACGTGACATTACCCTGTTGGACAGTTTAAATTGCAAACAATTTTCCCATCCAATTGAAACTTGACAACAATGTGAGTGTTAAACAATGTGACAAAATTAGTGTACAAATAGCAAAGTTCAATCGGTATGAACCTTGCTACATGTACACTTTCGTTTACACTTTACCACGTGACATTACCCAATTGGACAGTTTAAATTTCAAATAGCTTTTCCATCCAACTGACACCTGACAATAATGCAAGTGTCAAATAACGTGTCAAAAATCAGTGTACAGATAGCAAAGTTCAATCGGTATGAACCTTGCTACATGTACACTTTAGTTTACACTTTACTACGTAACATTACCCTATTGGACAGTCTAAATTTCAAACAGTTTTCTCATCCAACTGGCACTTGACAGCAATGCAAATGTTAAACAATGTGTCAAAAATCAGTGTACAAATAGCAAAGTTCAATCGGTAAAAATCTTGCTACATGTACATTATGGTCTACACTCTAGTTTACGCTTTGCCACTTGACATTACCTTGTTGGACAGTTTAAATTTCAAATAATTTTCCAATCCAATTAACACCTGATAATAATGCAAGTGTCAAACAACGTGTCAAAAATGATTGCACAAATAGCAAAGTTCAATCGGTAAGGACCTTGCTGCATGTTGACTATGGTGTACACTTTAGTTTACACTTTGCCACGTGACATTAACCCATTTTAGTTTAAATTTCAAACAATTTTCCCATCCAATTGACACTTGACAACAATGCAAGAGTCAAACAACGTGTCAAAAATCTGTATACAAATAGCAAAGTTCAATCGATAAGTACCTTGCTACATGTACACACTTTGCCACATGACATTACACTATTGGACAGTTTAAATTTCAAATAGTTTTCCCATCCAATTCACACTTGACAACAATGCAAGTGTCAAATAACATGTCAAAAATCAGTGCACAAATAGCAAACTTAAATCGGTAAGAAACTGATATGATCCAGGAGTCGAGCCCGACGAAGGCGAGTGCGAGACGAGATCCGTTGATAATCAATGGAGGACCAATGACGTGATCAAGGATAAAGCAAGTGAAACAAGTGATGGGATTGCTCGTTCAAGAAACCATTGATGGAACCATGTTCGAGGCTCAAAATGGAGCAACTTTTATGTTCGGGTCGAAAGTCGAATCTACTTAGATCAATTTGTTATCAAGAGACGAAATCGGAGGCTGAAAATAAGTCTGTGCGACCGCACAGGCAAAACACCATGCGGACGCACAGGCAAAACACCATGCAGCCGCATGGTGGCATACTGAAAATCAAGATGGCATTTCTTGTTGAACCATGCGACTGCATGGAAATACACCATGCGGCCGTGCAAGCCAAAAATTTGGCGAATTTTCCATATTTTGTTAGATTTTGATTATTTTCCATATTTTGGGGATTATGCTCGACTTTTGTACGATTTTTGCCTAGTTTTTAGGTTTATTATAAATAGGAGTTTCCATTCAATTGTCAAAAACCTTTGACATTATTGATATTGAATTAAAGTGAGGCGTATTGTCTTCTCTTCATCTTTCTTCATTGAACAATTTCGAACTTATCAAGTGATAACTTGTGGCGTTCAAATGAACAAATTTAATTCTTGGATTGCATGATCAAGGGGTCTTTCAAGCGTCATTCTTGTTGGATTTTTTTGTTCGACTTTTTTTTTGGTTAATCCTAAACTCTTGGATTAATTTGGCTTTCTTGGGTCTGTCAATCTTGTTGTGGGTTTCGTAGTCAACATTGCTATGGGGTTCGCATCAGTTGGTATCAGAGCTTTGGCTCCAAATTAATTGAAGGTTATCTCTTTTCTTTATTTGTTTGAGTCGTTAATTTGTTTTCTTAGTTTCTTCTTATATTTTAATTGTTCTTCTTTGTTCTCTTTTTTTTATTTTTGTCGTTGAGTTGAGTTGCTGGTAGTCTTCTTTCATCAAGGAGTAAAAAAAAGTACAAAAAAAAAACGGGAGAATTTTTTTTTTGATATTATTATTGTTTGATTTTGTTTTTCTACCAACAACAATTCCTACATTGTGTTTGATTTTGGGATATCCAATTGGGTTCGATCCTTTCAATATTCTTTTGAGTCTATTCACATATCCGTGTTAAAACATTCATCTATTCCACTTATTCAAGTCCTTTGAGTCTCATGATATTCGATTAATATTCGGTTTGTTTGAATTCCCAGTAAAATAATTGATTTAGTTCACTTCGTTCTTTGAAGTGTATGGAAGGAGACTTTGAGTGGTAAAAGGCCGAGTGGTGAGTTTAATAGAGGGAAAAAGCCATGGTGTGTGTTTTCCGAGTGAAATCTTTGTGAGGCATAAAAAAATGTGTGATATGATGTCGAAAATAGAAGGTTCTAATTCAAGCTGAAATGGTAATGACAACAATGCATTGGAGGACATGATAAGGAGGTTTGAAAGGGTACTTGGTGATGTCAAGGAGAAGCTAGATAGGCAAGGGGAATAGATGGTGCAAATGGGTACTACAATTGCTAATCTTAGCCGGGGACAAGTAGAGATGTCTAATTCTAGGGGGCCGGGTAGGCGTGAATATAAGAGAGGAAGGCGGGATGAGTATCGTAGTGATGAGGATGATTTTGATGAAAATGACATTGATATGGGTTGAGCGAGGCATGGGGGAAATAGGATGGAAAGGCGAGGTAGAAATAACTTAGGAGATGAAGTAGATGAAAATTTGGGGAGTATTAAAATGACTATTCCGCAATTTAAGGGGAGAAGCGATCCGGAAGCATATTTAGAGTGGGAAAGGAAGGTTGAGATGATTTTTGAATGCTATAATTATTTGGAAGAGAAAAAGGTAAAATTGGCGGTGCTTGAATTTGTGGATTACGTGATATCTTGGTGGGATCAAGTACTTACATCATGACGTAGGGGTTGGAAAAGGCCAATTATTACTTGGGATGAGTTGAAGATGTTGATGAGGAAGAGGTTTGTTCCGAGTCACTATTATAGGGAAATCCATCAAAAATTGCAAGGTTTGTACCAAGGATCGAAAAGTGTAGAGGATTATCACAAGGAGATGGAAATTCTTATGATTCAGGCTAATGTGGAGGAAGATCTGGAAACTACCATGGCACGGTTCTTGAATGGGTTAAATCGGGATATTGCAAATGTTGTAGAGTTGCAACACTATGTGGAAATCGAGGACATGTTACATGTAGCAATGAAGGTCAAGAGGCAATTGAAGAGGAAGGGGACGTCTAGGTAACCGTTAGGTACTTCGACTCCTAAACCAACATGAAAATCGAAATGGGATGACAATAGCAAAAATGGGGCTACACCTGGAGGTAAAAATGATTGACAAAAGGGCAAGGATGAAAATGCTAGCAAACCAATATCAAAATTGGAGGCACAACCGTCGCGCAATCGGGACATCAAATGTTTTAGGTGTTTGGGAACGGGGCATATTGCTTCCCAATGCCCAAAAAAACGGGCGATGGTGTTGTGGGATAATGGAGAGATTGTGAGCGATAGTAATGGCGAGTTTGATGACATGCCGGCGTTGGAGGGTGTTAGTGAAGAAGAAAAAGTTGAAGGGCCGGTTGGGGATCTATTAGTCACAAGGCGAGCTCTCACTACTTACGTCAAAGCGGATGACTTAAAGTTGCAACAGGAGAACATTTTCCACACTCGATGCCATGTCAACAATACGGTATGTAGTGTTATAATTGATGGTGGTAGTTGCACTAATGTAGCTAGCGTATCTCTTGTAGAAAAATTGGGTTTAACATTGTTGAGACACCCGAGACCTTATAAATTGCAATGGTTGAATGAGAGTGGCGAGGTGAGGGTGAAACGAATTTTAGTTTACACTTTGCCATGTAACATTACCCTATTGGATAATTTAAATTTCAAATAGTTTTTCCATCCAATTAACACTTGACAACAATGTAGGTTTCAAACAACGTGTCAAAAATCAGTGTACAAATAGTAAAGTTCAATCGGTGTGAACCTTGCTACATGTACACTATGGAGTACACTTTAGTTTACACTTTACCACGTGACATTACCCTATTGGACAGTTTAAATTTTAAACCGTTTTACCATCCAATTGACACTTGACAACAATGTAAGTGTCAAACGATGTGTCAAAAATTAGTGTACAAATAGCAAAGTTCAATCGGTAAGAACCTCGCTTCACGTACACTATGGTGTACACTTTAGTTTACACTCTGCCACATGACATTACCCTGTTGGACAATTTAAATTTCAAATAGTTTTCCTTTTAAATTGACACATGACACCAATGCAGGTTTTAAACGACGTGTCAAAAATCAGTGTACAAATAGCAAAGTTCAATCAGTATGAACCTTGCTACATGTGCACTATGGTATACACTTTAGTTTACACTTTTTCAAATGGTTTTCTCACCCAATCGACACTTGACAACAATACAAGTGTCAAACAACGTGTCGAAAATCAGTGTACTAATAACAAAGTTTAATCGGAAAGGACCTTGCTACATGTACACTATGGTGTACACTTTAGTTTACACTTTGCCAAGTGACATTATCCTGTAGGACAGTTTAAATTTCAAAAGTTTTCCATCCAATTGACACTTGACAATAATGCATGTGTCCAACAACGTGTCAAAAATCAGTGTACGAATAGCAAGGTTCAATCGATAAGAATCTTGCAACATGTACACTATGGCATACACTTTAGTTTACACTTTGCCACATGATACTACCTTGTTGGACAGTTTAAATTTCAAACAGTTTTCCATCCAATTGACACTTGACAATAATGCACATGTTAAACAACGTGTCAAAAATCAGTGTACAAATCGCAAAGTTCACTCGGTATGAACCTTGCTACACGTACACTATGGTATACACTTTAGTTTACACTTTGCCACGTGACATTACCCTATTGGACAATTTAAACTTCAAACAGTTTTCCTAGCCAATTGACACTTCACAACAATGTAGGTTTCAAACAACATTTCAAAAATCAGTGTACAAATAGCAAAGTTCAATCGGTATGAACCTTGCCACACGTACACTATGGTGTACAGTTTAGTTTACACTTTGCCACGAGACATTACCCTGTTGGACAATTTAAATTTCAAATAGTTTTCCCATCAAATTAAGACATGGTAAGAATTCAAGTGTCAAACAACGTGTAAAAAATCAGTGTACAAATGGCAAAGGTCAATCGATAAGAGCCTTGTGACATGTACACTATGGTGTACACTTTAGTTTACACTTTTCCACGTGTCATTATCCTGCTGGAAAGTTTAAATTTCCAGTACTTTTCTAAACCTATTAAAACTGGACAACAATGCAAGTGTCAAACAACGTGTCAAAAATCAGTGTACGAATAGCAAAGTTCAATCGGTAAGAACTTTGCAACATGTACACTTTAGTTTACACTTTGCCACGTGACATTATCCTGTTGGGCAGCATAAATTTCAAACAATTTTCCCATCCAATTGACACTTCACAACAATGTAAGTGTCAAACAACGTGTCAAAAATCAGTGTACAAATAGCAATGTTCAAACGGTATGAACCTTGCTACACGTACACTTTAGTTTACACTTCACCATGTGACATTACCCTGTACGACAATTCAAATTTCAAACAATTTTCTCATCCAATCGACACTTGACAACAATACAAGTGTCAAACAACGTGTCAAAAATTAGTGTAAAAATAGCAAAGTTCAATCGAAAAGGACCTTGCTACATGTTTACTATGGTGTGCACTTTATTTTGCACTTTGCCACGTGACATTACCCTGTTGGACATTTTAAATTTCAAACAATTTTTCCAGCCAATTGACACTTGACAACAATGCAGGTTTCAAACAACGTGTCGAAAATCAGTGTATAAATAGCAAAGTTCAATCGGTATGAACCTTGCTATACATACACTATGGTGTACAATTTAGTTTACACTTTGTCACGTGACATTACCCTCTTGGACAATTTAAATTTCAAACAGTTTTCGCATCCGATTGACACATGACAAGAATGCAAGTCTCAAACAACGTGTCAAAAATCAGTGTATAAATAGCAAAGTTCAATCGGTATGAACCTTGCTATACATACACTATGGTGTACAATTTAGTTTACACTTTGTCACGTGACATTACCCTCTTGGACAATTTAAATTTCAAACAGTTTCGCATCCAATTGACACATGACAAGAATGCAAGTCTCAAACAACGTGTCAAAAATCAATGTACAAATGGCAAAGTTCAATCGGTAAGAACCTTGTGACGTGTACATTATGGAGTACACTTTAGTTTACACTTTGCCATGTGTTATTATCTTGCTGGAGAGTTTAAATTTCCAGTACTTTTTCCATCCAATCGGCACTCGACAACAATGCAAGTGTCAAACAACTTGTCAAAAATTAGTGTCCGAATAGCAAAGTTCAATTGGTAGGAACTTTGCAACACGTGCACTATGGTGTACCCTTTAGTTTACATTTTGCCATGTGTCATTGCCCTGTTGGACAGTTCAAATTTCAAACCATTTTCCCATACAATTGTCACTTGACAACAATGCAAGTGTCAAACAATGTGTCAAAAATCTGTGTACAAATAGTAAAGTTCAATCGGTAAGAATCTTGCAACATGTACACTATGGTGTACACTTTAGTTTACACTTTGTCATGTGACATTGACATCAATGCAGGTTTCAAACAAAGAGTGTAAAAATCAGTGTCATTACGCGGCTGGAAGTTTAAATTTCCAGTACTTTTCCCATCCAACTGACACTTGAAAACAATGCAGTGTTAAACAACATGTCAAAAATCAGTGTACGAATAGCAAAGTTTAATCGGTAAGAACTTTGCGACACGTACACTATGGTGTACACTTTAGTTTACACTTTACCATGTGACATTGCCCTTTTGGAGAGTTAAAATTTCAAACCGTTTTCCCATCCAATTGATACATGACAACAATGCAAGTGTCAAACAACATGTCAAAAATCAGTGTACAAATAGCAAAGTTCAATCGGTACGAACCTTGCAACATGTAGACTATGGTGTACACATTAGTTTACACTTTGCTACGTAACATTAACCTGTTGGACAATTTAAATTTCAAACAGCTTTCCCATCCAATTGACAATTGACAACAATGCAGGTCTCAAACAACATGTCAAAAATCAGTGTACAAATAGCAAAGTTCAAGTGGTATGAACCTTGCTACATGTGCACTATGGTGTATACTTTAGTTTACACATTGCCACATGACAATACCCTGCTGGACAGTTTAAATTTCAAACAGTTTTCTCATCCAATTTACACTTGGTAACAATGCAAGTGTCAAAGAACGTTTCAAAAATCAATGTCCAAATAGCGAAGTTCACTTGGTATGAACCTGGCTACACGTACACTATAGTGTACACTTTAGTTTACACTTTGCCACGTGACATTGCCTTGTTGGACAATTTAAATTTCAAATAGTTTTCCTAGCCAATTGACACTAGGCAACAATGCAGGTTTCAAACAACGTGTCAAAAATCAGGGTACAAATAGCAAAGTTCGATCTGTATGAACCTTGCTACACGTACACAATGGTGTACACATTAGTTTACACTTTACCACGAGACATTATCCTGTTGGACAATTTAAATTTCAATCAGTTTTTCCATCCAATTAACATATGACAAGAATGCAAGTGTCAAACAACGTGTCAAAAATCTATGTACAAATAGCAAAGGTCAATCGGTAAGAACCTTGTGACATGTACACTATGGTGTACATTTTAGTTTACACTTTACCACGTGTCATTACCCTGCTGGACAGTTTAAATTTCTAGTACTTTTCCCATCCAATTGAAACTCAACAACAATACAAGTGTCAAACAACGTGTCAAAAATCAGTGTACGAATAGCAAAGTTAATCGGTTAGAACTTTGCGACATGTACACTATGGTTTACACTTTAGTTTACACTTTGCCACGTGACATTACCCTGTTGGACAGCATAAATTTCAAACAGTTTTTCCATCCAATTGACACTTGACAACAATGTAAGTGTGAAGCAACGCATCAAAAATCAGTGTACAAATAGCAAAGTTCAAACGGTATGAACCTTGCTATATGTACACTTTAGTTTACACTTCACCACGAGACATTACCCTGTATGTATGTTTAAATTTCAAACAATTTTCTCATCCAATCGACACTTGACAACAATACAAATGTCAAACAACGTGTCGAAAATCGGTGTACAAATAGCAAAGGTCAATCGAAAAGGACCTTGCTACATGTACACTACGGTGTACACTTTAGTTTACACTTTGTCGCGTGACATTACCCTGTTGGATAGTATAAATTTCGAACAGTTTCCCATCCAATTGACACTTGACAACAATGTAAGTGTCAAACAACGTGTCAAAAATCAGTTTACAAATAGTAAAGTTCAAACGGTATGAACCTTGCTACATGTACACTTTAGTTTACACTGCACCACGTGATATTACCCTATACGACAATTTAAACTTCAAACAGTTTTCTCATCCAATTGACACTTGACAACAATACAAGTGCCAAACAACGTGTTGAAAATTAGTGTACAAATAGCAAAGTTCAATCGGAAAGGACCTTGCTATATGTACACTATGGTGTACACTTTAGTTTACACTTTGCCACATGACATTACCCTGTTGGACAGCTTAAATTTCAAATAGTTTTCGCATCCAATTAACACTTGACAACAATATAAGTGTCAAACAATATGTCAAAAATTAGTGGCCAAATAGCAAAGTTCAAACGGTATGAACCTTGCTATATGTACACTTTAGTTTACATTTCACCACGTGACATTACCTTGTACGACAGTTTAAATTTCAAACAGTTTTATCATCCAATCGACACTTGACAACAATACATGTGTCAAACAACGTGTCGAAAATTAGTGTACAAAAAGCAAAGTTCAATCGGAAAGGACCTTGCTACATGTACACTATGGTGTAGACTTTGCCATGTGACATAACCCTCTTGGACAGTTTAAATTTCAAACAGTTTTTCGTCCAATTGACACTTGACAATAATGCATGTGTCAAACAATGTGTCAAAAATCAGTATACAAATAGCAAAGTTTAATCGAAAAGGACCTTGCTACATGTATACTATGGTGTACACTTTAGTTTACACTTTGTCACGTGACATTACCCTGTTGGACAGTTTAAATTTCAAACAATTTTCCCATCCAATTGACACTTGACAATAACGCATGTGTCAAACAATGTGTCAAAAATCAGTGTACAAATAGCAAAGTTCAATCGGTATGAACCTTGCTACATGTGCACTATGGTGTACACTTTAATTTACACTTTGCCACGTGACATTACTCTATTGGACAATTTAACTTTCAAATAGTTTTCCCATCTATTTGACACATGAACAAGAATGCAAGTGTCAAACAATGTGTCAAAAATCAGTGTATAAATGGCAAAGGTCAATCGGTAAGAACCTTGTGACATGTACACTATGGTGTACACTTTAGTTTACACTTCTCCACGTGTCATTACTCTGCTGGACAGTTTAAATTTCCAGTACATTTCCCATCCAATTGAAACTCGACAACAATGCAAGTGTCAAACAACGTGTCAAAAATAATTGTAAATAGCAAAGTTCAATCCGTACGGACCTTGCTACATGTTTTCTATGGTGTACACTTTAGTTTACACTTTGCCACATGACATTACCCTGTTGGACAATTTAAATTTCAAATTGTTTTCCTATCCAATTAACACTTGACAACAACGCAGGTTAAAAACAACGTGTCAAAAATCAGTGTACAAATAGCAAAATTCAATCTGTATGAACCTTGCTGCACGTACACTATGGTGTACACCTTAGTTTACACTTTGCCACGTGGCATTACCCTATTGGACAATTTAAATTTCAAACAGTTTTCCCATCCAATTGACACATGATAAGAATGTAAGTGTTAAACAACGTTTCAAAAATCGGTGTACAAATGGCAAAGTTCAATCGGTAAGAACCTTGTGACATGTACACTATGGTGTACACTTTACTTTACACTTTGCCACATGTCATTAGCCTGCTGAACAATTTAAATTTCCAGTACTTTTCCCAGCCAATTGGCACTCGACAACAATGCAAGTGTTGAACTACGTGTTAAAAATCAGTGTGCGAATAGCAAAATTCAATCGGTAAGAACTTTGCGACACATACACTATGGTGTAAACTTTAGTTTACACTTTGCCATGTGTCATTGCCCTGTTGGACAGTTCAAATTTCAAACCATTTTCCCATCCAATTGACACTTGACAACAATGCAAGTGTCAAACAACGTGTCAAAAATCAGTGTACAAATAGCAAACTTCAATCGGTAAGAATCTTGCAACATATACACTATGGTGTACACTTTAGTTTACACTTTGCCATGTGACATTGACAACAATACAGGTTTCAAAAAAAGAGTCTAAAAATCAGTGTCATTACCCTGCTGGAAGTTTAAATTTCCAATACTTTTCCCATCCAATTGACATTCGACAACAATGCAAGTGTCAAACAACGTGTCAAAAATCAGTGTATGAATAGTAAAGTTCAATCGGTAAGAACTTTGCGACACATACACTTTAATTTACACCTTGCCAAGTGACATTACCCTATTGGACAGTTCAAATTTCAAACCGTTTTCCCATCCAATTGATACTTGACAACAATGCAAGTGTCAAACAACATGTCAAAAATTAGTGTACAAATAGCAAAGTTCAATCGGTACGAACCTTGCAACATGTACACTATGGTGTACACATTAGTTTACACTTTACCACGTGATATTACCTTGTTGGACAATTTAAAACTCAAATAGTTTTCCCATCCAATTGACACTTGACAACAATGCAGGTTTCAAACAACGTGTCAAAAATCAGTGTACAAATAGAAAAGTTCAATTGACACTTGACAACAATGCAAGTGTCAAACAACATGTCGAAAATCAGTGTACAAATAGCAAAGTTCAATCGGTGATGACCTTGCTATATGTACACTATGGTGTATACATTAATTTATAATTTCCACGTGACATTATCCTGTTGGACAGTTTAAATTTCGAACAATTTTTCCACCCAAATGAGACTTGATAACAATGCAAGTGTCGGATAACGTGTTAAAAATTAGTGTACAAATAGCAAAGATCAATAGGTAAAAACATTGCTACAAGTACACTATGGTGTACACTTTAGTTTACATTTTGCCACGTGACATTACCCTGTTGGATAGTTTAAATTTCAAATAGTTTTCCCATCAAATTGACACTTGACAACAATGCAAGGGTCAAATGTGTCAAAAATCAGTGCACAAAGAGCAAAGTTCAATTGATATGAACCTCGCTACATGTACACTATGGCATACACTTTAGTTTACAATTTGCCACGTGACATTACCCTGTTAGACAATTCAAATTTCAAGCAGTTTTCCCATCTAATTGACACTTGACAATAATGCAAGTGTCAAACAACGTGTCAAAAATCAGCGTACAAATAGAAAAGGTCAATTGGTAAAAACCTTGCTACATGTACACTATGGTGTACACTTTAGTTTACATTTTACCACGTGACATTACCCTGTGGGACAGTTTAAATTTTGAACAGTTTCCCAACCAATTGACACTTGACAACAATGCAAGTGTCAAACAACGTGTCAAAAATTAGTGCATAAATAGCAAACTTCAATCGGTAAAATTATTACGACATGTACATTATGGTGTACACTTTAGTTTACACTTTGCCACGTGTCATTACACTGCTGGATAGATTTAATTTCAAATAGTTCTCCCATCCAATTGACACTTGACAACAATGCTGGAGTCAAATAACGCATCAAAAATCAGTGTAGAAATAGCAAAGTTAAATCGGTAAGAACCTTGCTACATGTACCCTATGGTGTGCACACTTTAGTTTGCACTTTGCCACGTGACATACCCGGCTGGACAATATAAATTTCAAATAGTTTTCCCATCCAATTGACACATGACAACAATGTGAGTGTCAAACAACGTGTAAAAAGTCAGTGTACATATAGCAAAGTTCAATCGGTATGAACCTTACAACATGTAAACTTTTGTTTACACTTTACCACTAGACATTACACTGCTGGATAGTTTAAATTTCAAACAGTTTTTCCATCCAATTATCACTTAACAACAATACAAGTGTCAAACAATGTGTCGAAATTAAGTGTATAAATAGCAAAGTTCAATCGGTAAGAACATTGCTACATGTACACTATGGTGTACACTTTAGTCTACATTCAATCGGTAAGAACCTTGCTACATGTACACTATGGTGTAAACTTTAGTTTACATTTTGCCACGTGACATTACCCTGTCGAACAGTTTAAATTTTGAACAGTTTTCCAACCAATTGACACTTGACAACAATGCAAGTGTCAAACAACGTGTCAAAAATTAGTGTATAAATAGCAAACTTCAATCGATAAAAACATGGCGACATGTACACAATGGTGTACACATTAGTTTACACTTTCACACGTGTCATTAGACTGTTGGACAGTTTTAATTTCAAATAGTTCCCCCATCCAATTGGCACTTGACAACAATGCAAGAGACAAATAACGTGTCAAAAATTAGTGTACAAATAGCAAAGTTCAATCGGTAAGAACCTTGCTACATGTGCACTATGGTGTACACACTTTAGTTTACACTTTGTCACGTGACATACCCGGCTGGACAGTATAAATTTCAAATAGTTTTCCCATCCAATTGACACGACAACAATGTAAGTGTCAAACAACGTGTTAAATGTCAATGTACATATAACAAAGTTCAATCGGTATGAACCTTGCAATATGTAAACTTTTGTTTACACTTTACCACTAGACATTACACTGCTGGACAGTTTAAATTTCAAACAGTTTTAACATCCAATTATCACTTAACAACAATACAAGTGTCAAACAATGTGTCAAAATTAAGTGTATAAATAGCAAAGTTCAATCGGCAAGAACCTTGCTACATGTACACTATGGTGTACACTTTAGTTTACATTCAATCGATAAGAACATTGCTACGTGTATACTATGGTGTACATTTTAGTTTACACTTTGTCATGTGACGCCACCCAATTGGACAGTTTAAATTTCAAATGGTTTTCACGTCCAATTGGCACTTGACAACAATGCAAGTGCCAAAAAAATGCATTGAAAATCAGTGTACAAATAGCAAAGTTCAATCGGTGAAGACCTGACTACATATACACTATGGTGTACACTTTAGTTAACACTTTGCCACGTGACATAATCTGTTGGACAGCATAAGTTTCAAATAGTTTTCCCATCCAATTGACACCTGACAACAATGTAAGTGTCAATCAACGAGTCAAAAATCAGCATACAAATAGCAAAGTTCAATCGGTATGAACCTTGCGACATGTACATTTTTGTTTACACTTTACTACTTGACATTACCGCACTGGACAGTTTAAGTTTGAAACAGTTTTCTCATCCAATTGACACTTAACAACAATGCAAGCGTGAAACAACGTGTCAAAAATCAGTGTACAAATAGCAAATCTCAATCGGTAAGAACCTAACTACATTTACACTATGGTGTACACTTTAGTTTACAATTTGTCATGTGACAATGCCCTTTAAATTTCAAACAGTTTTCACATCCAATTGACACTTGACATCAATGCAAGTGTCAATCAACGTGTCGAAAATTAGCGTACAAATAGCAAAGTTCAATCGGTGAGGGCCTTGCTACATGTACACTATGGTGTACACTATAGTTTATACTTTGCCACGTGACATTACCCTGTTTGAAAGTTTAAATTTCAAACGGTTTTCCCATCCAATTGACACTTGACAACAATGGGAGTGTCAAACACGTGTCAAAAATTAGTGTACAAATAGCAAAGTTCAATCGGTAAAAACATTGCTACATGTACACTATGGTGTACACTTTAGTTCACGTTTTCCCATGCGACGTTACCTGTTGGACAGGTTTAATTTCAAATAGTTTCCCAACCAATTGATACTTGACAACAATGCAAGTGTCAAACAATGTGTCAAAAATTAGTGTACAAATAGCAACGTTCAATTGGTATAAACATTACGATAGGTAGACTATGGTGTACACTTTAGTTTACACTTTGCCACATATCATTACCCTGTTTGAAAGTTTAAATTTCCAACAGTTTTCCCATCCAATTGACACTTGACAATAATGCAAGTGTCAAGCAACGTGTCAAAAATCAGTGTATAAATGGCAAAATTCAATCGGTAAAAACCTTGCTATATGTACAGTATGGTGTACACTTTAGTTTACGTTTTGCCACGTGATATTACCTTGTTGGACTATTTAAATTTCAAACAGTTTCCCAACCAATTGACACTTGACAACAATGCAAGTGTCGAACAATGGGTAAAAAATTAGTGTACAAATAGCAAAGTTCAATCAGTAAAAACATTGTGACATGTACACTATGGTGTACACTTTAGTTTACACTTTGCCACATGTCATTACCCTATTGGACAGTTTAAATTTTAAACAATTCAACCATCAAATTGACACTTGAAAATAATGCAAGTATCAAACAGTCAAAAATCAGTGTACAAATGGCAAAGTTCATTTGGTAAGAACATTGCTACTTGTACACTATGGTATACACACTTTAGTTTACACTTTGCCACGAGACATACCCGGCTGGACAGTATAAATATCAAACAGTTTTTCCATCTAATTGACACTTGACAACAATGTAAGTGTCAAACAACGTGTAGAAAATCAGTGTACAAATAGCAAAGTTCAATCGGTATGAACCTTGCTACATGTACACTTTACCACATGACATTACCCTGCTGGACAATTTAAATTTCAAACAGTTTTTCCATCAAATTGTCACTTAACAACAATGCAAGTGTCAAACAACGTGTCAAAATTAAGTGTACAAATAGCAAAGTTCAATCGGTAAGAACCTTGCTACATGTACCCTATGGTGTACACTTTATTTTACATTCAATCAGTAAGAACCTTGCTACGTGTACACTATGGTGTACACATTAGTTTACACTTTGTCACGTGACATTACCTAGTTAGACAGTTTAAATTTCAAATGCCTTTCACATCCAATTGACACTTGACAACAATCCAAGTGCTAAAAAAGTGTCGAAAATCAGTGTACAAATAGCAAAGTTCAATCGGTGAGGACTTTGTCACATGTACATTATGGTGTACACTTTAGTTTACACTTTACCATGTGACATTACCCTGTTGGACAGTTTAAATTTCGAACAGTTTTCCCATCTAATTGACACTTGACAATAGTGCAAGTGTCAAATAACGTGTCAAAAATCAGTGTACAAATAGCAATGTTCAATCGGTAAAAACCATACTACATGTACATTATGGTGTACACTTTAGTTTACACTTTGTCACGTGACATTACCCAGTTGGATACTTTAAATTTCAAATAGTTCTCACATATAATTGACACTTGATAGCAATGCAAGTGTCAAACAACATGTCGAAAATCAGTGTACAAATAGCAAAGTTCAATCGGTGAGGACCTTGCTACGTCTACACTACACTGTACACTTTAGTTTAGATTTCACCACGTGACATTACCTTGTTGGACAGTTTAAATTTCAAACAGTTTTCCCATTCAGTTGACATTTGACAACAATGCAAGTGTCAAACAACGTGTTAAAATTAAGTGTACAAATTGAAAAGTTCAATCGGTAAGAACCTTTCTACATGTACACTATGGTGTATACTTTAGTTTACATTCAGTCGGTAAGAACCTTGCTATGTGGACACTATAGCAAGGTTTAAATTTCACGTGACTTTCCCTGTTGGACAGTTTAAATTTCAAACAGTTTTCACATCTAATTAGCACTTGACAATACTGCAAGTGTCAAACAACGTGTCAAAAATCAGTGTACAATCAGCAAAGTTCAATCGGTGAGGACCTTGCTAGATGTACACTATGGTGTACACTTTAGTTTATACTTTGCCACGTGACATTACACTATTGGACAGTTTAAATTTTAAACAAATTTTCCATCCAATTGACACTTGACAACAATGCAAGTGTCAAACAACGTGTCAAAAATCAATGTACAAATATTAAAGTTCAATCGGTAAAAACTTTGCTAGATGTACACTATGGTGTACACTTCAGTTTACATTTTGCCACATGATATTACCCTGTTGGACAGTTTAAATTTCAAACAGTTTCCCAACCAATTGAAACTTTACAACAATGCAAGTGTTAAACGACATGTCAAAAATTAGTGTACAAATAATGAAGTTCAATCGGTAAAAACATTGCGACATGTACACTATGGTGTGCACTTTAGTTTACACTTTGCCACGTGTCATTACCCTGTTGGACAGTTTAAATTTCAAACAATTCAACCATCAAATTGACACTTGAAAATAATGCACGTATCAAACAACGTGTCAAAAATCAGTATACAAATAGCAAAGTTCAATTGGTAAGAACATTGCTACTTGTACACTATGGTATACACACTTTAGTTTACACTTTGCCACGTGACATACCCGGCTGGACAGTATAAATATCAAATAGTTTTCCCATCCATTTGACCCTTGACAACAATGTAAGCGTCAAACAATGTGTAAAAAATCAGTGTACAAATAGCAAATTCAATCGGTATGAACCTTGCTACATGTACACTTTTGTTTACACTTTACCACGTAACATTACCCTGCTGTATAGTTTAAATTTCAAACAGTTTTCCCATCAAATTGTCCCTTAACAACAATGTAAGTGTCAAACAATGTTTCAAAATTAAGTGTACAAATAGCAAAGTTCAATCGGTAAGAACCTTGCAGCATGTACCCTAAGGTGTACACTTTAGTTTACATTTAGTCGGCAAGAACCTGACTACGTGTATACTATGGTGTACACATTAGTTTACACTTTGTCACGTGACATTATCTAGTTGGATAGTTTAAATTTTAAACCGTTTTCACATCCAATTGACACTTGAAAACAATGCAAGTGCCAAAAAAGTGTCGAAAATCAGTGTACAAATAGCAAAGTTCAATCGGTGAGGACCTTGCTACATGTACACTATGGTGTACACTTTAGTTTACACTTTACCATGTGACATTACCCTGTTGGAAGGTTTAAATTTTGAACAGTTTTCCCATCTAATTGACACTTTACAACAATGCAAGTGTCAAATAACGTGTCAAAAATCAGTGTACAAATAGCAAAGTTCAATCGGTAAAAACCATACTACATGTACACTATGGTGTACACTTTAGTTTACACTTTGTCATGTGACATTACCCAGTTGGGTACTTTAAATTTCAAATAGTTTTCACATATAATTGACACTTGATAGCAATACAAGTGTCAAACAACGTGTCGAAAATCAGTATACAAATAGCGAAGTTCAATCGGTGAGGACCTTGCTAAGTCTACACTATAGTGTACACTTTAGTTTAGATTTCGCCACGTGACATTACCTTGTTGGACAGTTTAAATTTCAAATAGTTTTCCCATTCTGTTGACACTTGACAATAATGCAGGTGTCAAACAACGTGTTAAAATTTAGTGTACGAATTGTAAAGTTCAATCAGAAAGAACCTTGCTACATGTACAGTATGGTGTACACTTTAGTTTACATTCAGTCGGTAAGAACCTTGCTATGTGTACACTATGGTTTACACTTTAGTTTACGCTTTATCACATGACATTTCCCTATTGGACAGTTTAATTTTCAAACAGTTTTCACATCCAATTAACACTTGACAACAATGTAAGTGTCAAAAGACGTGTCAAAAATCAGTATACAAATAGCAAAGTTCAATCGATATGAACCTTGCTACATGTACCCTTTTGTTTACACTTTACCACTTGATATTACCATGTTGGACAGTTTAAATTTCAAACAGTTTTCACAATCCATTAACACTTAACAGCAATACAAGTGTCAAACAACCAGTCCAAATTAAGTGTACAAATAGCAAAGTTCATTCGATAAAAACCTATCTACATGTACACTACGGTGTACATTTTAGTTTACATTCAATCGGTAAGAACCTTGCTACGTGTACACTATAGTGTACACTTTAGTTTACAGTTCGTCGTGTGACATTACCTAGTTGGACAGTTTTAATTCCAAACAGTTTTCACATCCAATTGACATTTGACAACAATGCAAGTGTCAAACAACGTGTCGAAAATCAGTGTACACATAGCAAAGTTCAATCGGTGAGGACCTTGCTACATGTACACTATGGTGTACACTTTAGCTTACACTTTGCCACGTGACATTACCCTGTTGGACAGTTTAAATTTCAAACATTTTTTCCATCTAATTGACGCTTCACAACAATGCAAGTGTCAAACAACTTGCCTAAAATTAGTGTACAAATAGCAAAGTTCAATCGATAAAAACCCTGCTACATGTACACTATGGTGTACACTTTAGTTTATATTTTACCACATGACATTGCCCTGTTGGACAGTTTAAATTTGAAACAGTTTCCCAACCAATTGACAAATGACAACAATGCAAGTGTCAAGCAACGTATCAAAAATCAGTGTAGAAATAGAAAAGTTCAATCAGTAAAAACATTGTGACATGTACACTATGGTATAAACTTTAGTTTACACTTTACCACGTGTCATTACCATGTTGGACAGTTTAAATTTCAAACAGCTCTCCCACCCAATTGACACTTGACAACAGTGCAAGTGTCAAACAACGTGCCGAAAATCAATGTACAAATAGCAAAGTTCAATCGGTATAAACCATGCTACATGTACACTATGGTGTACACACTTTAGTTTACACTTTGCCATGTGACGTTAACCTGCTGGACAGTTTAAATTTCGAACAGTTTTTCCATCCAATTGTACAAATAGCAAAGTTCAATCGGTAAGAACCTCGCTACATGTACACTATGGTGCACACACTTTAGTTTCCACTTTTCCACGTGACATACCGGTTGGACAGTATAAATTTCCAACAGTTTTCCCATCTAATTGACACTTGACAACAATGCAAGTGTCAAACAACGTGTCAAAAATCAGTGTACAAATAGCAAAGTTCAATCAATATGAACCTTTCTGCATGTACACTATGGTGTGCTCACTTTAGTTTACACTTTGCCACGTGACATTACCCTGCTGGATAGTTTAAATTTGAAACGGTTTTCCCATCCAATTGTACAAATAGCAAAGTTCAATAGGTAAGAACCTCCCTACATGTACACTATGGTGTACACACTTTAGTTTACACTTTGCTACGTGACATACCCGACTGGACAGTATAAATTTCAGACAGCTTTCCCATCCAATTGACACTTGACAACAATGCAAATGTCCTCCCTACATGTACACTATGGTGTATATACTTTAGTTTACACTTTGCTACGTGACATACCCGGCTGGACAGTATAAATTTCAGATAGCTTTCCCATCTAATTGACACTTGACAACAATGCAAATGTCAAATAACATGTCGAAAACCAGTGTACAAATAGTAAAGTTCAATCAGTGAGGACCTTGCTACATGTACACTATGGTGTACACTTTTGTTTACACTTTTCCACATGACATTACCCTGTTGGATAGTTTAAATTTCAAATAGTTTTTCCATCCAATTGACACTTAACAACAATGCAAGTGTCAAACAACGTATCAAAAATCAGTGTACAAATAGTATAGTTCAATCGGTAAGAACCTTGCTACATGTACACTATGGTGTACACACTTTATTTTACACTTTGCCACGTGACATACCCCGTTGGATAGTATAAATTTCAAACAGTTTTCCCATCCAATTAACACTTGACAACAATGTAATTGTCAAAAGACGTGTCAAAAATGATTGTACAAATAGCAAAGTCCAATCGATATGAACCTTGGTACATGTACCCTTTTGTTTACACTTTACCACTTGACATTACCCTGCTGGACAGTTTAAATTTCAAACAGTTTTCACAACCCATTAACACTTAACAGCAATGCAAGTGTCAAACAACGTGTCCAAATTAAGTGAACAAATAGCAAAGTTCATTCTGTAAAAACCTTGCAACATGTACACTACAGTGTACATTTTAGTTTACATTCAATCGGTGAGAACCTTGCTACGTGTACACTATAGCGTACACTTTAGTTTACAGTTCATCACGTGACATTACCTAGTTGGACAATTTTAATTCCAAATAGTTTTCACATCCAATTGACACTTGACAACAATACAAGTGTCAAACAACGTGTCGAAAATCAGTGTACACATAGGAAAGTTCAATCAGTGAGGACCTTACTACATGCACACTATGGTGTACACTTTAGCTTACACTTTTCCACGTGACATTATCCTGTTGGACAGTTTAAATTTCAAACAGTTTTTCCTTCTAATTGACACTTCACAACAATGTAAGTGTAAAACAACTTGTCTGAAATCATTGTGCAAAGAGCAAAGTTCAATCAGTAAAAACCCTGCTACATGTACACTATGGTGTACACTTTAGTTTACATTTTGCCACATGAAATTACCCTGTTGGACTGTTTAAATTTGAAATAGTTTCCCAACCAATTGACAAATGACAACAATGCAAGTGTCAAACAACGTATAAAAAATCAGTGTACAAATAGCAATGTTCAATCAGTAAAAACATTGCGACATGTACACTATGGTGTAAACTTTAGTTTACACTTTGTCACGTGTCATTACCATGTTGAACAGTTTAAATTTCAAACAGATCTCCCATCCAATTGACACTTGACAACAGTGCAAGTGTCAAACAACGTGTCGAAAATCAATGTACAAATAACAAAGTTCAATCGGTATAAACCTTGCTACATGTACACTATGGTGTACACACTTTAGTTTACACTTTGCCACTTGACATTAACCTGCTGGTAAATTTAAATTTCGAACAGTTTTCCCATCTAATTGTACAAATAGCAAAGTTCAATCGGTAAGAACCTTGCTACAAGTACACTACGGTGCACACACTTTAGTTTCCACTTTTCCACGTGACATACCCGGCTGAACAGTATGAATTTCCAATAGTTTTCCCATCCAATTGACACTTGACAACAATGCAAGTGTCAAACAACGTGTCAAAAATCAGTGTACAAATAGCAAAGTTCAATCAGTATGAACCTTTCTGCATCTACACTATGGTGTGCACACTTTAGATTACACTTTGCCACGTGACATTACCCTGCTGGACAGTTTAAATTTGAAACAGTTTTCCCATCCAATTGTACAAATAGCAAAGTTCAATCGGTAAGAACTTCCCTACATGTACACTATGGTGTACACACTTTAGTTTACACTTTGCCACGTGACATACCCGGCTGGACAGTATAAATTTCAAATAGTTTTCCCATCTAATTGACACTTGAAAACAATGCAAGTGTCAAACAACGTGTCGAAAATCAGTGTACACATAGCAAAGTTCAATCGGTGAGGACCTTGCTACATGTACACTATGGTGTACACTTTAGCTTACACTTTGCCACGTGACATTACCCTGTTGGACAGTTTAAATTTCAAATAGTTTTTCTATCTAATTGACATTTACAAATATGCAAGTGTCAAACAACGTGTCAAAAATCAGTGTACAATAGGAAAGTTCAATCGGTAAAAACCTTGCTATATGTTCATTATGGTGTACACTTTAGTTTACGTTTTGCCACGTGACACTACCCTATTGGACAGTTTAAATTTGAAACTGTTTCCCAACCAATTAACACTTGACAACAATGCAAGTGTTAAACAACGTGTCAAAAATCAGTGTACAAATAGTAAAGTTCAATCGGTATAAACATTGCGACATATACACTATGATGTAAACTTTAGTATATACTTTGCCACGTGTCATTAACTTGTTGGACAGGTTAAATTTCAAACAGTTCTCCCTTCCAATTGACACTTGACAACAATGCAAGTGTTAAACAACGCGTCAAAAATCAGTGTACAAATAACAAAGTTCAATCGGTATGAACCTTAGTACATGTACACTATGGCGTACACACTTTAGTTTACACTTTGCCACATTACATTACCTCTTGGACAGTTTAAATTTCAAACAATTTTCCCATCCAATTGTACAAATAGCAAAGTTCAATTGGTATGAACCTTGCTACAAGTACACCATGGTGTACACACTTTAGTTTACACTTTGCCATGTGACATACCCGGCTGGACAGTATAAATTTCAAACAATTTTCCCATCCAATTGACACTTGACAACAATGCAAGTGTCAAACATCATGTCGAAAATCAATGTACAAATAGTAAAGTTCAATCGGTATAAACCTTGTCACATGTACACTATGGTGTGCACACTTTAGTTTACACTTTGCCACGTGGCGTTAACCTGCTGGACAGTTTAAATTTCAAACAGTTTTCCCATCCAATTGTACAAATAGCAAAGTTCAATCGGTAAGAACCTTGCTACATGTACACTATGGTGGACACACTTTAGTTTACACTTTCCCACGTGACATACACGGCTGGATAGTATAAATTTCAAACAGTTTTCCCATCCAATTGACACTTGACAAAAATGCAAGTGTCAAACAACGTGTAGAAAATCAGTGTACAAATAGCAAAGTTCAATCGGTGAGGACCTTGCTACATGTGCACTATGGTGTGCACTTTAGTTTACACTTCGCCACATGACATTGCCCTGTTGGACAGTTTAAATTTCAAACAGTTCTCCCATCCAATTGACACTTGACAACAGTGCAAGTGTCAAATATCGTGTCAAAAATTAGTGTACAAATAGTAAAGTTCAATAGGTATGAACCTTCCTACATGTACACTTTTGTTTACACTTTACCACCTGACATTACCCTGCTGAGTTTAAATTTCAAACAGTTTTCCCATCCAATTGACACTTAACAACAATTCAAGTATCAAACAACGTGTCAAAATTGAGTGTACAAATAGTAAAGTTTAACCGGTAAGAACTTGCTACATGTACACTTTGTTATACACTTTAGTTTACATTTAATCGGTAAGAACCTTGCTACATGTAAACTTTGGTGAGCACTTTAGTTTACACTTTGTCACGTGACATTACCCTGTTGGGCAGTTTAAATTTCAAACAGTTTTCACATCCAATTGACACTTCAAACAATGCATGTGTCAAAACAAAGTGTCAAAAATCAGTGTACAAATATTAAAGTTCAATCGGTAAGAACCTTGCTACATGTACACTATGGTGTACACACTTTAGTTTACACTTTGCCACGTGACATATCCGGCTAGACAGTATAATTTTTAAATAGTTTTCCCATCCAACTGACACTTGACAACAATGTAAGTGTCAAAAGACGTTTCAAAAATCAGTGTACAAATAGAAAAGTTCAATCTGTATGAACCTTGCTACATGTACCCTTTTGTTTACACTTTACAGCTTGACATTACCCTGCTAGACAGTTTAAATTTCAAACAGTTTTCCCAACCCATTAACACTTAACAACAATGCATGTGTCCAACAACGTGTCCAAATTAAGTGTACAAATAGCAAAGTTCATTCGGTATGAACCTCGCTACATGTACACTATGGTGTACACTTTAGTTTACATTCAATCGGCAAGAACCTTGCCATGTGTACACTATGGTGTACACTTTAGTTTACATTGTCACATGACATTACCCAGTAGGATAGTTTTAATTTAAAACAATTTTCACATCCAATTGACACTTGACAACAATGCAAGTGTCAAACAACGTGTCGAAAATCAGTGTACAAATAGCAAACGTAAATCGGTGAGGACCTTGCATCATGTACACTATGGTGTACATTTAGTTTACACTTTGCCACGTGACATTACCCTATTGGACAGTTTAAATTTCAAACAATTTTTCCATCCAATTGACACTTGACAACAATGCAACTGTCAAACAATGTGTCAAAAATAAGTGTACAAATAGCAAGGTTCAATCGGTAAAAACCCGACTGCATGTACACTATGGTGTACACTTTAGTTTAGCTTTTGCCATGTGACATTACCCTATTAGATAGTTTAAATTTGAAACAGTTTCCCAACCAATTGACACTTAACAACAATGCAAGTTTCAAACAACGTGTCAAAAATTCGTGTACAAATAACAAAGTTCAATTGGTAAAAACATTGCGACATGTACGCTACGACAGTTTAAATTTCAAACAGTTCTTCCATCAAATTGACACTTGATAACAATGCAAGTGTCAAACAACATGTCAAAAATCAGCGTACAAATAGCAAAGTTCGATCGGTATGAACCTTGCTACATGTACACTATGACGTACACACTTTAGTTTACACTTTGCCATGTGACATTACCTTGATGGACTGTTTAAATTTCAAATAGTTTTCTCAATCAATTGTACAAATAGCAAAGTTCAATCGGTAAGAACCTTGCTACATGTAAACTATGGTGTACAGACTTTAGTTTACACTTTCCCACGTGACATACCCGGCTGGACAGTATAAATTTCAAACATTTTTCCCATCCAATTGACACTTGACAACAATGCAAGGGTCAAACAACGTGTCAAAAATTAGTGTACAAATAGCAAAGTTCAATCGGTATGAACCTTTCTACATGTACACTATAATGTACACACTTTAGTTTACACTTTGCCACGTGACATTACCCTGCTGGACAGTTTAAATTTCAAACAGTTTTCCCATCCAATTGTACAAATAGGAAAGTTCAATCGGTAAGAACCTCCCTACATATACACTATGGTGTACACAGTTTAGTTTACACTTTGCCAAGAGACATACCCGGCTGAACAGTATAAATTTCAAACTGTTTTCCCATCCAATTGACACTTGAGAACAATGCAAATGTCAAAAAACGATTCAAAAATTAGTGTACAAATGGTAAAGTTCAATCGGTGAGGACCTTGCTATCAGTGTACAAACTTTGCTATTCGTACACTTATTTTTGACACGTTGTTTGACACTTGCATTAATGTCAAGTGTCAATTGGATGGAAAAATTGTTTGAAATTTAAATTGTCCAACAGGGTAATGTCACGTGGAAAAGTGTAAACTGAAGTTTACACCGTAGTGTACATGTAGCAAGGTCCTCACCGATTGAACTTTGCTATTTGTACACCAATTTTCGGCACGTTGTTTGACACTTCCATTGTTGTCAAGTGTCAATTGGATGGGAAAGCTATTTAAAATTTAAACTGTCCAATAGGGTAATGTCACGTGACCAAGTGTAAACTAAAGTGTCACCATAGTTTACATGTACCAAGGTTCTTACCGATTGAATTTTTCTATTTGTACACCATTTTTTACACTTTGTTTAACACTTATATTGTTGTCAAGTGTCAATTGGATGGAAAAACTATTTGAAATTTAAACTGTCTAATGGGTTAATGTCACGTGGCAAAGTGTAAATTAAACCGTACACCATAATGTACATGTCGCAAGGTTCTTACCGATTGAACTTTGTTATTTGTACACTAATTTTTGACACGTTGTTTGACACTTGCATTATTGTCTAGTGTCAATTTGATGGGAAAATGGTTTGAAATTTAAACTATCAAACAGGGTAATGTCACTTGGCAAAGTATAAACTAAAGTGTACACCATAGTGTACATGTCGCAATGCTCTTACCGATTGAACTTTACAATTTGTGCATTGATTTTGGACGCGTTGTTTGACACTTGCATTGTAGTCAAGTGTCAACTGGATGGAAAAACTGTTTAAAATTTAAACTGTCCGACTGGGCAATGTCACGTGGCAAAGTGTAAATTAAAGTGTACACCACAGTGTACATATAGCAAGGTTCTTACTGATTGAACTTTGCTATTAGTACACTGATTTTTTACACGTTGTTCGACACTTACATTGCTCTCGAGTGCCAATTGAATGGGAAAACTCTTTGAAATTTTAACTGTCCAATGGGGTAATGTCACATAGCAAAGTGTAAAATAAAGTGTGCACAAGAGTGTACATGTAGCATGGTCCTTATCGATTGAACTTTACGACTTGTACACCGATTTTTGACATGTTGTTTGACACTTTCATTGTCATCAAGTGTCAATTGGATGGGAAAATTATTTGAAATTTAAATTGTCCGATGGGGTAATTTCACGTGGCAAAGTACAAACTAAAGTGTACACCATAGTGTACATGTAGCAAGGTTCTTACCGATTGAAGTTCTCAATTTGTACACTGATTTTGGACACGTTGTTTGACTTTTGAAATGTTACCAAGTGTCAATTGGATGGGAAAACTTTTTAAAATTTAAATTGTCCAAGAGTGTAATGTCACGTGGCAAAGTGTAAACTAAGGTGTACACCAAATTATACATGTAGCATGGTCCCTATCGATTGAACTTTGCTATTTGTACACTATTTTTTGCCACGTCGTTCGACACTCGCATTGTTGTCAAGTGTTAATTGGTTAGGAAAATTGGTTGAAATTTAAACTGTCCAACAAGGTAATGTCACGTGGCAAAGTGTAAACTAAAGTGTGTACACCATAGTGTACTTGTAGCAAGGTTCTTAACGATTGAAATTTGCTATTTGTACACTAATTTTTGACACTTTGTTTGACACCTGCATAGTTGTCAAGTGACAATTGGATGGGAAAACTATTTGAAATTTAAACTGCCCAACTGGGTAATGTCATGTGGCAAAGTGTAAACTTAAGTATACACCATAGTGTACATGTTGCAAGGTTCTTATCGATTGAACTTTGCTATTTATACATTGATTTTTGACTCGTTGTATGACACTTGCATTGTTGTCAAGTGTCAATTGGATGGGCAAACCATTTGATATTTTAAACTGTCCAACAAGGTAATGTCACGTGGCAAGGGGTAAACTAAAGTGTACGCCATAGAGTACATGTAGCATGGTCCTTGCCGATTGAACTTTGCTATTTGTACACTGATTTTTGACACGTTGTTCGACACTTGCATTGTCGTCAAGTGTCAATCAATTGGGAAAATGTTTTGAAATTTAAACTGTCCAATAGGGTAATATTACGTGACAAAATGTAAACTAAAGTGTGTACACCATAGTGTACATGTAGCAAGGTTCTTACCGATTGGACTTTGCTATGTGTACACTGATTTTTGACATGTTGATTGACACTGGCATTGTTATCAAGTGTCAATTGAATGGGAAAACTATTTGAAATTGAAACTGTCCAACGGAATAATGTCATGGGGCAAAGTGTAAATTAAAGTATACACCATAGTGTACATGTAGCAAGGTTCTTACCTATTGAACTTTACAATTTTTACACTGATCTTGGTTATGCTGTTTGACACTTGAATTGTTGTCAATTGTCAATTAGATGAGAAAATTGTTTGAAATTTAAACTGCCCAATAGGGTAATGTCACGTGCCAAAGTGTAAACTAAAGTTTGTAAACCATAGTGTACATGTAGCAAGGTTCTTACCGATTGAACTTTTCTATTTGTACACTGATTTTTGACACTTTGTTTGAAACTTGCATATTTGTCAAGTGCCAATTGAATGGGAAAACTATTTGAAATTTAAACTGCCCAACAGGGTAATATCACGTGACAAAGTGTAAACTAAAAAGTACACCATAGTGTACATGTAGTAAGGTACTTAGCGATTGAACTTTGCTATTTGTACACTAATTTTTGACAAGTTGTTTGACACTTGCATTGTTGTTAACTTTAATTGGATGGGAAAACTATTTGAAATTTAAAATGTTCAACAAGATTATGTTACGTGGCAAGGTGTAAACTAAAGTGTACACCATAGTGTACATATAACGCCCCGACACCTAATGGACCAGAACGCTACTTACTTTACTTAGCTTAATCGGTGGTTTAGTAACAAATGTATACGTTTTAGCAGAAGCTTACATCTTTGGATAATAATTTAAATAACAATACTTCAAATACTTTAAAGAAAAATACTGAATCATTTTTCAGAACAACAAAATGTAATTTATTTGAAGAAAACATAACTTGTTCTCGCATTCTGCGTTATTCAAAATTTTAAAGAAATAACATTGGAAAACATTTCATAAAAATAAATCCAAATCACTTATTCACTTGATTTCCATAGGCTCGTTGCATCACTCTCCATCTTCTCCTCCATCTATGCCTGAGGCAGAATTCCTTCAATCTGTAGGGAAGGATTAAACCCGTGAGTTGAAAAACTCAATAGGTGTCATAGGTGTATTCGTGATCAAGCTATACATTTCAAAACATTAACTTTATAACTTTTCATAAATGCCGTACTCGGAGGCACCATTTGACATGAAGGGATATGCCGTACCCGAGGGCACTATTTGACATACGAACATTTCTTCAACATAGAGGGGTATGCCATACCAGAGTACCATTTGACATACAACCATTAACATAGAGGGATATGACGTACCGGAGTACCATTTGACATACAAACATTAACATGAATCAAAACTTATAACTTAACACGATTAAACACATTCTACCTCTACCTACCTTGATTGATGCTTTTGAAACTTTGAAAACTTGGATTGAAAACTTCGATGAAACTTGGACATTGAAAGAAATGCACTCCTTGGATGTTGGAAAATCGTCAAGAATTAATGCTTGAAAACACTTCTTAAACATCTAGGAAAAATAGTTTTTCCTCCCTCTCTTTTTCTCTCTTGGAAACTCTTTCTTTAGTATGTAAAAGCTCTTACTTTTGGTGTGAGAAAAAAATGAGTGAAATGAGGTCTCTATTTATAGGTAAATATCCCATAACTTAAAGCAAATGAAGGGTTAAATTTCATTTAAGAGAGAAAACATGGGTGCCATTTAAGTTTGAGGTTAAATGCTTCAATTTAGTGGGGTTTTTATTGCCAAAACCGTGAGTGGCCCTTTGAGAAAATAATTGATGAAAATAAATATTTAAATTCTAGAGAAAAATGAGAATTTTCATTTCAGGCAGTTTCGGTCGACCGGTTGTAGTCCGGTTGACACTGCACAGCTTTCAGTATTTCTGTCATAACGTCTTCTCCCGATATCCGATTGAGGTAATTCAAAGTGCGTTGGAAAGATAACTCAAAGAGATACAATTTTATTTAGATATCATTTTCCAAATTAAATTTTTCCTATGTCGAAAATGGGTCTCAAATGAGACTAAAAATATGAAGTATACTTTAGTCATCCAATATATGTCTTAGTGCCACTATGGTGTCTAGAATTATTTGGGGTTCTACATCCCCCACACTTTAATTAAAATTTCGTCCTCGAAATTTACCTTCTGATTGGGCGAATAGTGTTGGATACTTGTTTTTGGCTTCTTCTTCTTTTTCCCAAGTGGCTTCTTCTACGCCGTGATGATTCCACTGTATCTTAACCAGCTGAATCTCTTTATTCCTTAGTTTATGCACTTTTCGATCCAATATCTTGATCGGTAGTTCCTCGTATGACAAATCTTTCTATGCCTCCAAGGTTTGATAACTCACTACATGATTAGAATCATGTACATACTTCTTTATCATCGATATATGGAACACATTGTGCACCACCGATAATTCAAGTGGCAAAGCTAGTCGGTAAGCCACATTTCCAACTCTATCAAGTATCTCGAAAGGTCCGATATACCGGGGTCGTAGCTTGCCTTTCTTTCCAAATCTAAGTACACCTTTCATCGGTGCTATTTTTAGAAACACTTTATCCCCAACTTGGAATTCTAAATCCTTCCTCCTTGTATCTGCATAGCTCTTTTGTCGATCCTGTGCTGTCTTTATTCTTGCACGAATCTTATCGATTACCTCGACCGTCCTTTCAACTATTTCTAGTCCTAAAACTCTCTTCTCTCCGACTTCATCCCAATGAACAGGGGATCTACATCTTCTACCATAGAGAGCTTCGTATGGTGCCATTTCAATAGTTGCTTGGAAACTGTTATTATAAGCAAACTCTACTAGAGGTAAGTATGACTCCCAATTGCCTCCTAGATCCAAAACACATGTTCTCATCATGTCTTCCAAAGTTTGGATGGTCCTTTCAGACTGACCATCGGACTGAGGGTGATATGCTGTACTAGAGTTCAGCTTCGTTCCCAGAGCACCTTCTAGACTTTTCCAAAATTTGGACGTGAACCTTGGGTCTCTGTCAGACACAATGGATACAGGTACACCGTGTAATCTCACAACCACTTTAATGTACAACTGTGCCAATTGGTCTAAACTAAATGTCATTTTCACTGGAAGAAAATGAGCTGACTTCGTTAGTCGATCCACTACTACCCATGTCGCATTATTTCCTCTTGCTGACTTCGGGAATCCAACCACAAAGTCCATCGTGATATTTTCCCATTTCCATTCAGGTATATCTAGTGGATTTAACAATCCAGCTGGTTTTTGGTGTTCTGCCTTAACCTGTTGACATACCATGCACTTCTGCACTTACAGCCTTATACTTCTTTTCATATTTCTCCACCAAAATGTATCTCGAAAATCTCGATACATTTTTGTACCACCGAGATGTGCGGTGTATGGGGTGGAATGAGCTTCTTTCAATATCTCGTTTCTCAAGGCTTCATCCTTAGGCATGCAAATTTTTCCTCTAAATATCAGTGCCTGATCCTCAGCTACTCCAAAGTCCTTTTTCTTATTGATACCAACTTCATTCTTAATCTTCTGCAAAAATGAGTCTTTATTTTGTGCTTCTATAATTCGATCTCTAAGAGTAGGTCGAATTATTAAAGCTGTTAGACGAGTAGTGACTTGTCCTGGTGTGGTAACCACTTCGATCTGTAACTTTTCCAAGTCTTGACTAACTCCACTTGAGAGGTGGGTAGTGACATCAATTGTCCCATTGATTTTCTACTTAGAGCATCGACCACAACATTAGCCTTACCCAGATGGTAGTGAATAGTACAGTCGTAATGTTTACCAATTCCAACCATCATCTTTGTCGCATATTCAATTCCTTCTGTGTGAAGAAATACTTGAGACTTTTTGTGATCTGTGTAGCTATCACACTTCCGTCCATACAAGTAGCGTCACCATATCTTCAAAGTGTGTACAACCACTGCAAGTTCTAAATCATGCGTCAGGTAGTTCTGCTCATGTTCCTTCAATTGTCTTGAAGCATAGGCTATCACTTTTCCATTCTGCATTAGTACACATCCCAATCCTCGCTTGGATGCATCGCTGTATATAACAAACCCTTCCGTACTTTCAGGTATTGTTAATATAGGTGCTGATATCAACTTCTACTTAAGTTCTTGGAAACTTTATTTGCATTTTTCCATCCATTGGAATTTTACTTCCTTCCTTGTAAGCTGCGTCATTGGTCCAGCTATTTTGGAGAATCCTTCTATGAATCTCTTATAATATCCAGCCAATCCTAGAAAACTCAGTACTTCGCCAGCATTTGTTGGTGTTTTCCAGTTTGTTACTGCTTCTACTTTTGCTGGATCTACTTCATTCCATTGGGCAGTAACTACATGTCCACGAAATCCAACTCATTCAAGCTAAAACTTGCACTTCTTGAATTTGGCATATAGCTTCTCCTTGCTTAATACCTCTAAGGCTATTCTCAAGTACTCTTCATGTTGCTCCTTACTCTTGGAATATATCAGAATGTCATCTATGAAGACTATGACAAACTTATCCAAGTATTGATGAAACACTCGATTCATCAGGTCCATGAATACTGCAGGTGCATTGGTTAGCCCAAATGGCATCACTGTAAACTCGTAGTGTCCATATCGAGTTCTAAAAGCTGTCTTAGGTGTATCCTTTGTCTCTACTTTCAATTGATGGTATCCCGATCGTAAGTCGATCTTGGAAAATACATTAGCTCCTTTCAGTTGATCTAACTGATCCTCGATCCTCAGGAATGGGTACTTATTCTTGATGGTTAATCGATTTATCTCCCTATAATCGATGCACATCCTCATGCTTCCATCTTTCTTCTTTACAAACAACACCGGTGCACCCCATGGAGATACGCTTGGTCGTATGAAGCCTATATCTAGGAGTTCTTGCAACTGCTTCTTTAATTCTTGTAGTTCCTTTGGGGCCATTCGGTATGGGGCCTTAAATACTGGTGCCGCCCCGAGAATTAGGTCTATGGTGAATTCCACTTGTCTATCAGGTGGAATACCAGATAGATCTTCTAGAAACACATCTACAAATTCCCGTACTACTGGTACATCTTCAACCCTTATCGTCTCTTGTTTCCCTCCTAAGATACTTACTAGATATCCTTGACATGTTTCTTTTCTCAACATCTTTTCAGCTTGTAAAGCCGATACTAGTCGAATAAGGGGTTTCGTCTTCATTCCATGGAATGAAAATGGTTCCTCTCCTGGTTTCTAAAATGATACTTCCATTTCCTTACATCGGATGGTGGCGTAATTACAACCTAACCAATTCATGCCTAGTATTACATCAAAATCCTTCATTTCTATCATGTATAGGTTCGCTTCCATTAGTTTTCCCTCAACTTCGATACTTACTGACTTGGCTATTCTATCAGTATTCAAAGGGTTACCCGAAGGAATACTAACTTCTAATGTACCTTCTTATCTTCCGTATCAACCAGATGTGGAGCATACCTTGAAAGTTGATCAAACTTCCTCTCATACTCAGTCAGGGACATAGTCTTTTGCTTGAGTTGGAGGAATTCACTTTCTTTGTGATCCCTCAAGGATTGGGGAAAGTACTTCTCCATTACTTTCCCTTTGAATTGCTCCCAAGTCAATTCTGCTTGTTACTTAGGGGTCCTTGTCCTTGACATTGAGTCCCACCAGTGACTTGCATCACCGGAGAACATGAACTCAGCACACTGGACTTTCTGAGCGTCCATGCACCCTATCAATCAGAATATACACTCCAACTTGTGAAGCCACTCCTCGGCTGCAAGTGGATCAGCTGCTCCATTGAAGGTAGGGGCTTGTGCCTTCGAAATTGCTCAACCACTGAAGCATGGATTGGAACATTAGGAGCTAGTGGTAGGGGTTAAGCTTGCTTTAGGTTTTGGCTACCTAGGTTTTGAACCGGTCGGAGGAGGTCTCTTATCAAGTTTTGGTTTGCACAGGCCATTTCCTTTAGACAAAACATATGGTTCTTATTAGTTTCATTCTTCGGGATCTTCTTCCTCAATCAAAGGTTCCTCCTCAGGCTTCTCATGGATTACATCATCACACAAATCAATCAGGGCATGGCAATACCTCTCAAACTCGAACAGGTTTGTGTTACCTTCTAACATTTCATCCCTAATCGTGACTCCCATATCTCCCTATTGAGGTGGGAGGGACTGTATGAGGTTATTTATGGCCTCAATATGTGTGATCTCCATACCAGCATTAACCACCATCATGCATCTCTCATAGATGTCATACACATGTTCGCTAAGTGGTCGGGTCAGATCAGTTACATAGTTTTCATAGGAATGAATAGCAATTCTACAGTTCAATGCTTCTTTGTATGCCCTAGCCATCCCACGAGCCATATCTGTTGCATTTTCACATACATCATACTTTTTCTTTGCTTAAAGAAAACATGCAAATATTTAAACTTTCATATCATGCAATTCCCTTTAGGCCCTTAGCTTTTGCCCAAGTCCATTACATATCTTTAAATAACACATCTCTAAATCATATCAAAGCATCATAACATAAACATAATCATTAGCTTTAAACATGAACATACCTGGGCCATAGGATGAGATTGATGGATGGATGCACGATGCCATGGAATACCTTAAATTTTTCATTTTCCTTTTATTTTAAAAAAAAAACATACTTGGTCTATAGTACCGGCTAAACCTTTCTTTGATACCACGCTGTAACACCCCGATCCCTAGTAGACTGGAACGCTACTTACTTTACTTATCTTAACCGGTAGTTTAGTAACAAGTGTATACATTTTAGCGAAAGCTTATATCTTCGGATAATAATTTAAATAACAATACTTCAAATACTTTAAAGAAAACACTGAATCATTTTTCAGAAAAACAAAATGTAATTTATTTGAAGAAAACATAACTTGTTCTCGCATTCTGCATTATTCAAAACTTTAAAGAAATGACATTGGAAAACATTTCATAAAAATAAATCCAAATCAATTATTCACCGGATTTCCATGGGCTCATTGCATCACTCTCCATCTTCTCCTCCATCCATGCCCAAGGTAGAATTCCTTCAATCTGTATAGATGGGATTAAACCCGTGAGTTAAAAAACTCAATAGGTGTTATAGGTGCATTCGTGATCAAGCTATACATTTCAAAACATTAACTTTATAACTTTTCATACATGCCGTACCCAGAGGCACCATTTGACATGAAGGGGTATGCCGTACCCGAGGGCACCATTTGACATACGAACATTTCTTCAACATAGAGGGGTATGCCGTACTGGAGTACCATTTGACATACAACCATTAACATAGAGGGATATGCCGTACTGGAGTACCATTTGACATACAAACATTAACATGAATCGAAACTTATAACTTAACACGATTAAACACATTACACCTCTACCTACCTTGAATGATGCTTTTGAAACTTTGAAAACTTGGATTGAAAACTTCGATGAAACTTGGACGTTGAAAGAAATGCACTCTTTGGATGTTTGAAAACCGTTGAGAATTTATGCTTGAAAACAGTTCTTAAACTTCTAGGAAAAATAGTTTTTCCTCCCTCTCTTTTTCTCTCTTGGAAACTCTTTCTTTAGTATGTAAAAGCTCTTGCTTTTGGTGTGAGAAAAAATGAGTGAAATGAGGTCTGTATTTATAGGTAAATATCCCATAACTTAAAGCAAATGAAGGGTCAAATTTCATTTAAGAGAGAAAACATGGGTGCCATTTAAGTTTGAGGCTAAATGCTTCAATTTAGTGGGGCTTTTATTGCCAAAAACGTGGGTGGCCCTTTGAGAAAATAATTGATGAAAATAAATATTTAAATTCTAGAGAAAAATGAGAATTTTCATTCCAGGCAGTTTCGGTCGACCGGTCGTAGTCCGGTTGACACTGCACAGCCTTCAGTATTTCTATCATAACTTCTTCTCCTGATATCCGATTGAGGTAATTCAAAGTGCGTTGGAAAGATAACTCAATGAACAGAGCGCCCTTAATAGTAAAGGGGGGCATGAGGTTCAGGATATGAAATTGAGCAACTTGACGTAATAGAAAAAAGCGTAAACCGAGTTGAATCATAAGATCTAGTTTCATTCCCAACAACTTTTACTTAGATATCATTTTCCAAATCGAATGTTTCCTATGTTGAAAATGGGTCTCAAATGAGACTAAAAATCTGAATTATACTTTAGTCATCCAATATCCATGTCTTAGTGCCACTAAGGTGTCTAGAATTATTTGGGGTTCTACAGTACATGTAGTAAGGTTCTGACCGATTGAACATTGCTATTAGTACGCTGATTTTTTACACGTTGTCTGACACTTACGTTGTTGTCAAGTGTTAATTGGATTGGAAAAATGTTTGAAATTTAAACTGTCCAACAGGGTAATGTCACGTGGCAAAGTGTAAAGTAAAGGGTACACCATAGTGTACATGTAGCTTGGTCCTTACCGATTGAACTTTACTATTTGTACACTGATTTTTGACACGTTGTTTGACACTTCCTTTGATGTCAAGTGTCAATTGGATGGGAAAACTATTTGAAAATTTAACTGTCCAACAGGGTAATATCAAGTGGAAAGGTGTAAACTAAATTGTATGGCATAGTGTACATGTCTCAAAGTTCATACCGATTGAACTTTCTATTATTACACTAATTTTTGACACGTTGTTTGACACTTGTACTGTTGTCAAGTGTCAATTGGATGGGAAAACTGTTTGAAATTTAAACTATCTAGTAGGGTAATTTCATGTGGCAAAGTGTACACCATAGTGTACATGTAGCACGGTCCTTACCGATTAAACTTTAAAATTTGTACACTGATTTTTGACACGTTGTTTAACACTTGCATTGTTGTCAAGTGTCAATTGGATGGGAAAAAAGTTTGAAATTTAAACTTCCAGCAGGGTAATGACACGCGGCAAGTGTAAACTAAAGTGTACACCATAGTTTACATGTAGCAAGGTTCTTATCGATTGAACTTTGCTATTTGTACACTGATTTTTGACACGTTGTTTAACACTTGGATTGTTGTTAAGTATCAATTGGACGGGAAAATTGTTTGAAATTTAAACTGCCCAAGAGGGCAATGTCAGGTGGCAATGTGTACACCACAGTGTACATGTAGCATGGTCCTCACCGATTGAACTTTGCTATCTGTACACTTATTTTTAACACGTTGTTTGACACTGACATTGTCGTCAGGTGTCAATTGGTTGGGAAAATTGTTTGATATTTAAGTTGTCCAATAGGGTAATGTCACGTGGCAATGTGTAAACTAAAGTGTACATCTCAGTGTACATGTAGCAAGGTTCTTACCGATTGAACTTTGCTATTTGTACAATGATTTTTGACATGTTGTTTAACACTTGCATCGTTGTGAAGTGTCATTTGGATGGGAAAACTATCTAAAATTTAAACTGCCCAACATGGTAATGTCACGTGGGAAAGTGTAAACTAAAGTGTACACCATAGTGTATATGTATCAAGGTTCTTACCGATTGAAGTTTGTAATTTCTACATTGATTTTATACACGTTGTTTGACACTTGAACTGTTGTCAAGTTTCAATTATATGGGAAAACTATTTGAAACTTAAATTGTCCAAGAGGCTAATGTCACGTGGCAAAGTGTAAACTAAAGTGTACACCCAAGTGTACATGTTGCGTTGTCCCTACCGATTGAACTTTGCGATTTGTACACTGATTTTCGCCACGTTGTTCAACACTTGCATTCTTGTCAAGAGTTAATTGGATAGGAAAACTAGTTGAAATTAAAACTGTCCAACATGGTAATGTCACGTGGTAAAGTGTAAACAATAGTGTATACACCATAGTGTACATGTAGCAAGGTTCTTACCAATTGAACTTTGATATTTGTACACTAATTTTTGATTTTTGACTCTTGCATTATTTTCAAGTGTCAATTGGATGGGAAAACTGTTTGAAATTTAAACTGCCCAACAGGGTAATGCCACGTGGCAAAGTGTAAATTAAAGTGTACAATATAGTGTACATGTAGCAAGGTTCTTACCGATTGAACTTTGCTATTTCTACACTAATTTTTGACACGTTGTTTGACACTTACATTGCTGTCAAGTGTCAATTGGATGGAAAAATTGTTTGAAATTGAAACTGTCCAATAGGGTAATATCACGTGGCAAAGTGTAAACTAAAGCATACACCATAGTGTACAAAGAGCAAGGTTCTTACCGATTAAACGTTGCTATTTGTACATTGATTTTTTGCACGTTTGACACTTACACTGTTGTCAAGTGTCAACTGGATAGGAAAACTATTTGAAATTTAAACTGTTCAACGGGTTAATGTCACGTGGTAAAGTGTAAATAAAAGCGTACACCATAGTGTACATGTCGCAAGGTTCTTACCGATTAAACTTTGCTATTTGTACACTGATTTTTGACACGTTGTTTTTACACTTGCATTATTGTCAAGTGTCAATTGGATGGGAAAATGGTTTGAAATTTAAACTGTCAAATAGGGTAATTTTACTTAGCAAAGTATAAACTAAAGTGTACAACATAGTGTACATGTCGCAATGTTCTTACTGATTGAACTTTGCAATTTGTGCACTGATTTGGGATGCATTGTTTGACACTTGCATTGTAGTCAAGTGTCAACTGGATGGAAAAACTATTTGAAATTTAAACTGTCCGACAGGGTAATATCATGTGGCAAAGTGTAAACTAAAGTGTACATCATAGTTTACATGTAGCAAGGTTCTTACGGATTGAACTTCGCTATTTGTACACTGATTTTTTACAAGTTGTTCGACACTTACATTGCTGTCAAGTGTCAATTGGATGCAAAAACTCTTTGGAATTTTAACTATCCAACAGGGTAATGTCACGTGCAAAGTGTAAACTAAAGTGTACAACATAATGTACATGTAGAAAGGTTCTTACTGATTGAACTTTGCTATTTGTAGAATAATTTTTTACATGTTGTTAGACACTTACGTTATTGTCAAGAGTCAATTCGATGGGAAAATATTTGAAATTTAAACTGTCCAATAGGATAATGTCACGTAGTAAAGTGTAAACTAAAGTGTGAACCATAGTGCACATGTAGCATGGTCCTTACCGATTGAACTTTGCTCTTTGTACACTGATTTTTGACATGTTGTTTGACACTTTCATTGTCGTTAAGTGTCAATTGGATGGGAAAACTATTTGAAATTTAAACTGTCCAATGGGGTAATTTCACGTGGCAAAGTACAATCTAAAGTGTACACCATAGTGTACGTGTAGCAAGGTTCTTACCGATTGAACTTTGCAATTTGTACACTAATTTTAGACACATTGTTTGACACTTAAATTGTTGTCAAGTGCCAATTGGATGTGAATTTTTTTTAAAATTTAACCTGTCCAAGAGGGTAATGTCACGTGGCAAAGTGTAAACTAAAGTGTACACCAAAGTGTACAAGTAGCATGGTCCTTACCAATTGAACTTTGCTATTTGTACACTGATTTTTGCCACATTGTTCGACACTTGCATCATTGTCAAGTGTAAATTGGTTAGGAAAACTGGTTGAAATTTAAACTGTCGAACAGGATAATGTCACGTGGTAAAGTGTAAACTAAAGTGTGCACACCATAGTGTACTTTTAGAAAGGTTCCTAATGATTGAACTTTGCTATTTGTACCCTAATTTTTGACGCTTGTATTTGGATGGGAAAACTATTTGAAATTTAAACTGCCCAACAGGGTAATGTCACGTGGCAAAGTGTAAGCTTAAGTGTACACCAAACTGTACATGTTGCAAGGTTCTTATCGATTGAACTTTGCTATTTGTACACTGATTTTTGACTCATTGTATGACACTTATATTGTTGTCAAGTGTCAATTGGATGGGAAAACCATTTGATATTTAAACTACCCAACAAGGTAATATCACGTGGCAAGGTGTAAACTAAAGTTTACACCACAGTGTACATGTAGCAAGGTTTTTACCGATTGAACTTTGCTATTTGTACCTTAATTTTTGACACTTTGTTTGACATTTGCATTGTTGTCAAGTGACAATTGGATGGGAAAACTATTTGAAATTTAAACTGCCCAACGGGTAATATCACGTGGCAAAGTGTAAATTTAAGTGTACACCATAGTGTAGATGTTGCAAGGTTCTTATCGATTGAACTTTGTTATTTGTACACTGATTTTTGACTCGTTGTATGACACTTGCATTGTTGTCAAGTGTCAATTGGATGGGAAAATCATTTGATATTTAAACTGTCCAACAAGGTAACGTCACGTGGCAAGGTGTAAACTAAAGTTTACACCACGGTGTACATGTAGCAAGGTTTTTAGCAATTGAACTTTGCTATTTGTGCACTTATTTTTGACACGTTGTTTGACACTTGAATTATTGCCAAGTGTCAACTGGACGGGAAAATTATTTGAAATTTCAACTGTCCAATCGGGTAATGTCACTTGGCAAGTGTAAACTAAAGTGTACATGTAGCAAGGTTCTTACCGTTTGAACTTTGCTATTTGTGCACTGATTTTTGACATGTTGTTTAATACTTTCATTATCATCAAGTGTCAATTGGATGGGAAAACTATTTGAAATTTAAACTGTCCAACGAGATAATTTCACGTAGCAAAGTACAAACTAAAGTATACACCATAGTGTACGTGTAGCAAGGTTCTTTCAGATTGAACTTTACAATTTGTACACCGATTTTGGACACGTTGTTTGACACTTGAATTGTTGTCAAGTGTCAATTGGATGGGAAAACTTTTTTAAAATTTAAACTATCTAAGAGGGTAATGTCACATGGTAAAGTATAAACTAAAGTGTACACCAAAGTGTACATGTAGCATGGTCCCTACCGATTGAACTTTGCTATTTGTACATTGATTTTTGCCAGGTTTTTCGACACTTGCATTGTTGTCAAGTGTAAATCGGTTTGGAAAACTGGTTGAAATTTAAATTGTCCAACAGGGTAATGTCACGTGGCAAAGTGTAAACTAAAGTCTGTACACTTTAGTGTACATGTCACAGGGTTCTTACCGATTAAACTTTGCTATTTGTACACTGATTTTCGACACGTTGTTAGACACTTACATTGTTGTCAAGTGTCAATTGCATGGGAAAATTGTTTGAAATTTAAACTGTTCAACATGGCAATGTCACGTGGCAAAGTGTAAAGAAAAGTGCGCACCATAATGTCCATGTGGCAAGGTCCTAATCGATTGAACATTACTATTTGTACACTGATTTTCGTCGCATTTTTTTATACTTGCATTGTTGATAGTGTCAATTTGATGGGAAAACTGTTCGACATTTTAACAGTCGAACAAGGTAATGTTACGTGGCAAAATGTAAATTAAAGTGTACACCATAGTGTACATGTGGCAAGGTCCTTACCAATTGAACTTTGCTATTTTTACACTGATTTCGAAACGTTGCTTGACCCTTGCATTGTTGTCAAGTGTCAATTGGATGGGGAAATTGTTTAAAATCTAAACTGTCCAACAGGGTAATGACACATGACAAAGTGTAAACTAAAGTGTATACCATAGTGCACTTGCGACAAGGTCCTTACCGATTGAACTTTGCTATTTGTACACTGATTTCAAAACGTTGCTTGACCCTTGCATTGTTGTCAAGTGTCAATTGGATGGGGAAATTGTTTAAAATCTAAACTGTCCAACAGGGTAATGACACATGACAAAGTATAAACTAAAGTGTATACCATAGTGCACTTGCGGCAAGGTCCTTACCGATTGAACTTTAATATTTGTACACTGATTTTCGACCCGTTGTTTGACACTTGCGTTGTTGCCAAGTGTCAATTGGACGAGAAAATTGTTTGAGATTTAAACTGTGCAACAGAGTAATGTCACGTGGCAAAGTGTAAGCTAAAGTGTACACCATTGTGTGCATATCGCAAGGTTCTTACCGATTAAACTTTCCAATTTGTATACTGATTTTCGACACGTTGTTTGACACTTGCGTTGTTCCCAAGTGTCAATTGGATGGGAAAACTATTTGAAATTTAAACTACCAAACAGGGTAATAACACGTGGCAAAGTGTAAACTAAAGTGTACACCATAGTGTACATGTCGCAAGGTTCTTACCGATTGAACATTGCAATTTGTACACTGATTTTTGACACGTTGTTTGACACTTGTCAAGTGTCAATTGGATGGCAAAACTGTTAGAAATTTAAACTGTCCAACAGGGTAATGACACGTGGTAAAGTGTAAACTAAGTTGTAAACCATAGTGTACATGTCGCAAGGTTCTTAACGATTGAACTTTACTATTTGTACACTGATTTTTGACACGTTGCTTAACACTTGCGTTGTTGTCAAGTGTCAATTGGATGGGAAAATAGTTCAAAATCTTAAACTGTCTAAAAGGGTAATGTCACGTGGTAAAGTGTGGAATAAAATGTACACCATAGCGTACATGTGGTAAGGTCCTTATTGATTGAACTTTGCCATTTGTACACTGATTTTCGACACGTTGTTTGACACTTGCTTTGTTTTCAATTGTCAATTGGATGGGAAAATTGTTTGAAATTTGAGCTGTCCAATAAGGTAATAAAACATGGCAAAGTGTAAACTAAAGTGTACACCATTGTGTACATGTTGTAAGGTCCTTACCGATTGAACTTTACTATTTGTACACTGATTTTCGACACGTTGTTTGACACTTGCGTTGTTGTCACGTGTCAATTGGATGGGAAAACTATTTGAAATTTAAACTGTGCAACAGGTTCATGTCACGTGCCAAAGTGTAAACTAAAGTATACACCATAGTGTACATGTGGCAAGGTCCTTAAGGATTGAACTTTCCTATTTGTACATAGATCTTCGACACGTTGTTTGACACTTGCATTGTTGTCAAGTGTCAAATGGATGGAAAAACTGTTCAAAATTTAAACTGTCGAACAGGGTAATGACATGTGGAAAAGTGTAAACTAAAGTGCACACCATAGTGTTCATGTCGCATGGTTCTTACCGGTTGAACTTTGCAATTTGTACACTGATTTTTAATACGTTGTTTGACATTTGTCAAGTGTCAATTGGATGCGAAAATGTTTGAAATTTAAACTGTCCAACAGGATAATGATCTCTAGTAAAGTGAAAACTAAGGTGTAAACCATAGTGTACATTTCGCAAGGTTCTTACCGATTGAACGTTGCTATTTGTACACTGATTTTTGACAAGTTGTTTAACACTTGCATTGTTGTCAAGTTTCGATTTGATGAGAAAGCTATTTAAAATTTAAACTACTCAAATTGGTAATGTCATGTGGCAAAGTGTAGACTAAAATGTACACTATAGTGTACATGTAGCAAGGTCCTCACCGATTGAACTTTGGTATTTGTAAACTGATTTTTGACACATTTTTTAACACTTATATTATTGTCAAGTGTCAATTAGATAGGAAAAATGTTTGAAATTTAAATTGTCCAACAGGGTAATGTCACGTGGCAAAGTATAAACTAAAGCGTAAACCTTAGTGTACGTGCAGCAAGGTTCTTACCAATTGAACTTTACTATTTGTACACTGATTTTTGACATGTTGTTTGACACCTGCATTGTTGTTAAATGTTAATTGGATGGGAAAACTGTATGAAATTTAAACATTCCAACAGGATAATGTCACGTGGTAAAGTGTAAACTAAAGTGTGTACACCATAGTGTACGTGTAGCAAGGGTCTTACCGATTGAACTTTACTATTTGTACACTGATTTTTGACACGTTGTTTGACACCTGCATTGTTGTTAAATGTTAATTGGATGGGAAAACTGTATGAAATTTAAGCAGTCCAACAGGGTAATGTCACGTGGTAAAGTGTAAACTAAAGTGTGTACACCATAGTGTACATGTAGCAAGGTTCTTACCGATTGAACTTTGCTATTTGTACACTAATTTTTAACACGTTGTTTGAATCTTGCACTGTTGTCAAGTGTTAATTGGATGGATAAACTGTATGAAATTTAAACAGTCCAACAGGGTAATGTGTAAACTAAAGTGTGTACACCATAGTCTACATGTAGCAAGGTTCTTACCGATTGAACTTTGCTATTTGTACACTGATTTTTGACACGTTGCTTGACACTTATGTTTTTGTCAAGTGTCAATTGGATGGAAAAATGGTTCAAAATTTTAAATTGTCAAAAAGGGTAATGTCACGTGGTAAAGTGTAGAATAAAATGTACACCATAGTGTACATGTGGTAAGGTCCTTACCGATTGAACTTTGCCAGTTGTACACTTATTTTCGACACGTTGTTTGACACTTGCATTGTTGTCAAGTGTCAATTGGATGGGTAAATTCTTTGAAATTGAAATTGTCCAATAGGGTAATAACACATGGCAAAGTGTAAACTAAAGTGTACACCATAGTGTACATGTTGTAAGGTATTTACCGATTGAACTTTACTATTTGTACACTGATTTTTGACACGTTGGTTCACACTTGCATTGTTGTCAAGTGTCAATTGGATGAGAAAACTTTTTTAAATTGAAACTGTACGATAGGGTCATGTCACGTGGCAAAGTGTAAACTAAAGTATACACCATAGTGTACATGTGGCAAGGTCCTTAAGGATTGAACTTTCCTATTTATACACAAATTTTCGACACATTGTTTGACACTTGCATTGTTGTCAAGTGTCAATTGGATGGGAAAAATGTTTGAAATTTAAACTGTCAAACAGGGTAATGACACGTGGCAAAGTGTAACGTAACGTGCACACCATAGTGTACATATCGCAAGGTTCTTACCGATTGAACCTTACAATTTGGACACTAATTTTTGACACGTTATTTGACACTTGCCAAGTGTCAATTGGATGTGAAAAATGTTTGAAATTTAAATTGCCCAATAGGATAATGACACGTGGTAAAGTGAAAACTAAGGTGTAAACCATAGTGTACATGTCGTAAGGTTCTTACCGATTGAACGTTGTTATTTGTACACTGATTTTTGACAAGTTGTTTGACACTTGCATTGTTGTCAAGTGTCATTCGATGAGAAAGATGTTTGAAATTTAAACTGTTAAAAATGGTAATGTCATGTGGCAAAGTGTAGACTAAAATGTACACTATAGTATACATGTAGCAAAGTCCTCACCAATTGAACTTTGCTATTTGTTAAGTGATTTTGACACATTGTTTGACACTTACATTATTGTCAAGGGTCAATTAGATAGGAAAATTGTTTGAAATTTAAATTGTCCAACAGGGTAATGTCACGTGGCAAAGTGTAAACTAAAGCGTACACTGTAGTGTACGTGTTGCAAGGTTCGTACCGATTGAACTTTACTATTTGTAGACTGATTTTTGACACGTTGTTTGACACCTGCATTGTTGTTAAATGTCAATTGGATGGGAAAACTATATGAAATTTAAACAGTTCAACAGGGTAATGTCACGTGGTAAAGTGTAAACTAAAGTGTGTACACCATAGTGTACATGTAGCAAGGTTCTTACCGATTGAACTTTGCTATTTATACACTGATTTTTGACACGTTGTTTGTCTCTTGCATTGTCGTCAAGAGTTAATTGGATGGGAAATTAGTTTGAAATTTAAGCTGTCCAACAGGGTAATGTCAAGTGGCAAAGTGTAAACTAAAGTGTACACCATAGTGTACATGTCGCAGGGTTCTTACCGATTAAACTTTGGTATTTGTACACTGATTTTAGACACGTTGTTTGACACTTGCGTTGTTGTCAAGTGTCAATTGGATGGAAAAACTGTTTGAAATTTAAACTGTTCAACATGGCAATGTCACATGGCAAAGTGTAAACAAAAGTGCGCACCATAATGTCCATGTGGCAAGGTCCTTATCGATTGAACATTACTATTTGTACACTGATTTTCGTCGCATTTTTTGATACTTGCATTGTTGATAGGTGTCAATTCGATGGGAAAACTATTCGACATTTTAACAGTCGAACAAGGTAATGTTAAGTGGCAAAGTGTAAATTAAAGTGTACACCGTAGTGTACATGTTGGAAGGTCCTTACCGATTGAACTTTACTATTTGTACACTGATTTTCGAAACGCTGTTTGACACTTGCATTGTTGTCAAGTGTCAATTGGATGGGGAAATTGTTTAAAATCTAAATTGTCCAACAGGGCAATGACATGTGAGAAAGTGTAAACTAAAGTGTACACCATAGTGCACTTGCGGCAAGGTCCTTACCGATTGAACTTTAATATTTGTACACTGATTTTTGACACGTTGTTTGACAGTTGCGTTGTTGCCAAGTGTCAATTGGATGGGAAAATTGTTTGAGATTTAAACTGTGCAACAGAGTAATGTCACGTGGCAAAGTGTAAGCTAAAGTGTACACCATTGTGTACATATCACAAGGTTCTTACCGATTGAACTTTCCAATTTGTACACTGATTTTCGACACGTTGTTTGACACTTGCATTGTTCCCAAGTGTCAATTGGATGGGAAAACTATTTGAAATTTAAACTACCAAACAGAGTAATAACACGTGGCAAAGTGTAAACTAAAGTGTACACCATAGTGTACATGTAGCAAGGTTCTTATCGATTGAACTTTCCAACTTGTACACTGATTTTTGACACGTTGTTTGACACTTGTCAAGTGTCAATTGGATGAGAAAACTTTTCAAATTTAAACTATCCAATAAGGTAATGACACGTGGTAAAGTGTAAACTACGCTGTAAACCATAGTGTACATGTCGCAAGGTTCTTACCGATTGAACTTTGCTATTTGTACACTAATTTTTGACAAGTTGCTTGACAATTGTGTTGTTGTAAAGTGTCAATTGGATGGAAAAATGGTTCGAAATTTTAAATTGTCTAAAAGGGTAATATCACGTGGTAAAGTGTAGAATAAAATGTACGCCATAGTGTACATGTGGTAAGGTCCTTACCGATTAAACTTTGCTATTTGTACACTGATATTCGACACGTTGTTTGACACTTGCATTGTTGTCAAGTGTCAATTGGATGGGTAAATTCTTTGAAATTGAAATTGTCCAACAAGGTAATAACACATGGTAAAGTGTAAACTAAAGTATACACCATAGTGTACATGTTGCAAGGTATTTACCGATTGAACTTTACTATTTGTACACTAATTTTCGACACGTTGTTTGACACTTGCATTGTTGTCAAGCATCAATTGGATGGGAAAAATTTTTGAAATTTAAACTGTACGATAGGGTCATGTCACGTGGCAAAGTGTAAACTAAAGTATACACCATAGTGTACATGTGGCAAGGTCCTTAAGGATTGAACTTTCCTATTTGTACACAGATTTTCAACACGTTGTTTGACACTTGCATTGTTGTCAAGTATCAATTGAATGGGAAAAATGTTTGAAATTTAAACTGTCAAACAGGGTAATGACACGTGGCAAAGTGTAAAGTAATGTGCCCACCATAGTGTACATATTGCAAGGTTCTTATCGATTGAACCTTTCAATTTGGACACTGATTTTTGACAAGTTATTTGACACTTGCCAAGTGTTAATTGGATGTGAGAAATGTTTGAAATTTAAATTGCCCAATAGGATAATGACGCGTGGTAAAGTGAGGTGTAAACCATAGTGTACATGTCGCAAGGTTCTTACCGATTGAACGTTGCTATTTGTACACTGATTTTTGACAAGTTGTTTGACACTTGCATTGTTGTCAAGTGTCGATTCGATGAGATAGCTGTTTGAAATTTAACTGTTCAAAATGGTAATGTCACGTGGCAAAGTGTAAACTAAAATATACACTATAGTGTACATGTAGCAAGGTCCTCACCGATTGAACTTTGCTATTGGTAAACTAATTTTGACACATTGTTTGACACTTACATTATTGTCAAGTGTCAATTAGATAGGAAAAATGCTTGAAATTTAAATTGTCCAACAGGTTAATGTCACGTGGCAAAGTGTAAACTAAAGCAAACAACATAGTGTACGTGTAGGAAGGTTCTTACCGATTGAACTTTACTATTTGTACACTGATTTTTGGCATGTTGTTTGACACCTACATTGTTGTTAAATGTCAATTGGATGGGAAAACTGTATGAAATTTAAACAGTTCAATAGGGTAATGTCACGTGGTAAAGTGTAAACTAAAGTGTGTACACCATAGTGTACATGCAGCAAGGTTCTTACCGATTGAACTTTGCTATTTGTACACTGATTTTTGACACGTTGTTTGACCCTTGCATTGTTGTCAAGTGTTAATTGGATGGGAAAACAATTTAAAATTTAAGCTGTCCAACAGGGCAATGTCAAGTGGCAATGTATAAACTAAAGTGTACCCCATAGTGTACATGTCGCAGGGTTCTTGCCGATTAAACTTTGGTATTTGTACATTGATTTTCGACACGTTGTTTGAACCTTGCATTGTTGTCAAGTGTCAATTGGATGGGAAAATTGTTTGAGATCTAAACTGTGCCATAGGGTAATGTCACGTGGCAAAGTGTAAACTAAAGTGTACACCATTGTGTACATGTCGCAAGGTTCTTACTGATTGAACTTTCCTATTTGTTCATTGATTTTGGAGACGTTGTTTGACACTTGCACTGTTCCTTAGTCTCAATTGGATGGGAAAACTATTTGAAATTTAAACTACCAAACAGGGTAATAACACGTGGCAAAGTGTAAACTAAAGTGTACACCGTAGTGTACATGTAGCAAGGTTCTTATTGATTGAACTTTCCAATTTATACACTGATTTTCGAAACGTTGTTTGACACTTGTCAAGTCTCAATTGGATGAGAAAACTGTTTGAAATTTAAATTATCCAATAGGGTAATGACACGTGGTAAAGTTTAAACTATGCTGTAAACCATAGTGTACATGTCGCAAGGTTCTTACCGATTGAACTTTGCTATTTGTACACTAATTTTTGACACGTTGCTTGACACTTGTGTTGTTGTCAAGTGTCAATTGGATGGAAAAATGGTTTGAAATTTTAAATTGTCTAAAAGGGTAATGTCACATGGTAAAGTGTAGAATAAAATGTACACCATAGGGTACATGTGGTAAGGTCCTTACCGATTGAACTTTGTTATTTGTACATTGATTTTCGACACGTTGTCTGACACTTGCATTGTTGTCAAGTGTCAATTGGATGGGAAAATTGTTTGAAATTTAAATTGTCCTACAGGGTAATAGCACATGGCAAAGTGTAAACTAAAGTGCACACCATAGTGTACATGTCGCAAGGTTCTTACCGATTGAACTTTACTATTTGTACAATGAATTTTGACACGTTGTTTGACACTTGTCAAGTGTTAATTGGATGGAAAAACTATTTGAAATTTAAAATGTCCAACAGGGTAATGACACGTGGTAAAGTGTAAACTAAGCTGCAAACCATAGTATACATGTCGCAAGGTTCTTACCGATTGAACTTTGTTATTTGAACACTGATTTTTGACACGTTGCTTGACACTTGCGTTGTTGTCAAGTGTCAATTCGATGAGAAAGCTGTTTGAAATTTAAACTGTCTAAAAGTGTAATGTCACGTGGTAAAGTGTAGAATAAAATGTACATCATAGTGTACATGTAGCAAGGTCCTTACCGACTGAACTTTGCTATTTGTAAACTAATTTTTGACATGTTGTTTGATACTTTCATTGTTGTCAAGTCTCAATTGGAGGGGAAAATTGTTTGAAATTTAAACTGTCCAAAAGGGTAATGTCACGTGGCAAAGTAATGTACATGTAGCAAGGTTCTGACCGATTGAACTTTGCTATTTGTACACTAATTTTTAACACATTGTTTGACACTTGCATTGTTGTCAAGTGTCAATCGGATGGAAAGACTATTTGAAATTTAAACTGTCCAACAACGTAATGTCATGTGGCAAAGTGTAAACTAAAGTGTATACCATAGTGTACATGTCGCAAGGTTCTTACCGATTGACAACTGGATGGAAAAACTATTTGAAATTTAAACTGTACAACAACGTAATGTTATGTGGCAAAGTGTAAACTAATGTGTACACCATAGTGTACATGTCGCAAGGTTCTTTCCGATTGAACTTTGCTCTTTGTACACTGATTTTCATCGCGTTGTTTTACACTTGCATTGTTGTCAAGTGTCAATTGGATGGGAAAACTGTTTGAAATTTAAACTGTCCAACATGGTAATGTCACATGGCAAAGTGTAAGTTAAAGTGTGCACCATAGTGTACATGTGGGAAGGTCCTTATCGATTGAACTTTACTATTTGTACACTGATTTTCGTCACGTTGTTTGATACTTGCATTGTTGTCAAGTGTTAATTGGATCGAAAAACCGTTCGAAATTTTAAACTGAGCAATAGGGTAATGTCACGTGGCAAAGTGTAAACTAAAGTGTACACGATAGTGTAAATGTGGCAAGGTCCTTACCGATTGATCTTTGCTATTTGTACGCTGATTTTCAACACGTTGTTTAACACTTGCATTGTTGTCAAGTGTCAATTGGATGGGAAAATTTTTTTAAATTTAAATTTTCCAATTGGGTAATGACACGTGGCAAAGTGTAAACTAATGTGTCCACCATAGTGTACATGTGGCAAGGTCCTTACCGATTGAACTTTGCTATTTGTACACAGATTTTTGACATGTTGTTTGACGCTTGTATTGTTGTCAAGTATCAATTGGATGGGAAAATGTTTGAAATTTAAACTGTCAAATAGGTTAAAGACATGTGGCAAAGTGTAAACCAAAGTGTACACCATAGTGTACATGTCGCAAGGTTTTTACCGATTGAACTTTGTAATTTGTACACTAATTTTTGACAAGTTGTTTGAAACTTGTCATGGGTCAATTGGATGGGAAAACTGTTTGAAATTTAAACTATCCAACAGTTTAATCACACGTGGTAAAGTTTAAATTAAGGTGTAAACCATAGTGTACATGTCGCAAGGTTCTTACCAATTGAACTTTGCTATTTGTACACTAATTTTTGACAAGTTGTTTGGCACTTGCATTGTTGTCTAGTGTCAATTCGATGAGAAAAATGTTTGAAATTTAAACTGTCCAAGAGGGTAATGTCACGTAACAAAGTGTAAACTAAAATGTACACCATAGTGTACATGTAGCAAGTTCCTCGCAGACTAAACTTTCCCAATTGTAAACTGATTTTTGACACGTTGTCTAGAACTTTCATTGTTGTCGAGTGTCAATTGGATGGGAAAAATGTTTAAAATTTAAACAGTACAACAGGGTAATGTTACGTGGCATAGTTTAAACTAAGCATACACCATAGTGTACGTGTAGCAAGGTTCTTACCAATTGAACTTTACTGTTTGTACACTAATTTTTGACCACGTTGTTTGAAACTTTCATTGTTGTCAAGTGTCAATTGGATGGAAAACTATTCGAAATTTTAACTGTCCAACAACGTAATGTCACGTGGCAAAGTGTAAACTAAAGTGTATACCATAGTGTACATGACGCAAGGTTCTTATCGATTGACAATTGGATGGAAAAACTATTTGAAATTTAAACTATCCAAGAACGTAATGTCATGTGGCAAATGTAAAATAAAGTGTACACCATAGTGTACATGTCGCAAGGTTCTTTCCGATTGAACTTTGCTCTTTGTACACAGATTTTCATCGCGTTGTTTTACACTTGCATTGTTGACAAGTGTCAATTGGATGGGAAAACTGTTTGAAGTTAAAGCTGTCTAGCAAGGTAATATCACGAGGCAATGTGTAAACTAAAGTGTCCACCATAGTGTACTTGTAGCAAGGTTCTTACTGATTGACCTTTGCAATCTGTACACTGATTTTTGACACGTGGTTTGACACTTGCATTTTTGTCGAGTCTCAATTGGATGGGAAAATTGTTTGAAATTTAAAGTGTCCAACAAGGTAATGTCTCGTGGCAAAGTGTAAACTAAAGTGTACACCATAGTGTACATGTGGCAAGGTCTTTAAGGATTGAACTTTGCTATTTGTACACTGATTTTCGACACGTTGTTTAACACTTGCATTGTTGTCGAGTTTCAATTGGATGGGAAACTGTTTGAAATTTAAACTGTCCAATAGGGTAATATCCTGTGGCAAAGTTTAAACTAAAGAGTACACCTTAGTGTACATGCGGCAAGGTACTTACCGATTGAACTTTGCTACTTGTACACTGATTTTCATAACGTTGTTTGACACTTACATTATTGTCAAGTGTCAATTGTATGGAAAAACTATTTGAAATTTAAACTGTCCAACATGTCAATAACACGTGGCAAAGTGTAAACTAAAGTGTACACCATAGTGTACATGTCGCAAGGTTCTTTCCGATTGAACTTTGCTATTTGTACACTGATTTTTGATACGTTGTTTGACACTTACATTATTGTCAAGTGTCAATTTGATGGAAAAATTGTTCAATTTAAACTGTCCAACAGGGTAATGTCACGTGGTAAAGTGTAGACTAAAGTGTTCACCGTAGAGTACATGTCGCAAGGTTCTTATCGATTGAACTTTACAATTTGTACACTAATTTTTGACATGTTATTTGAACTTGCATTGTTGTCAAGTGTCGATTGGATGGAAAATTGCTTGAAATTTATACAGTAAAATAGGGTAATGTCACGTGGCAAAGTGTAAACTAAAGTTTACACCATAGTGTACATGTCGCAAGGTCCTTGCCGATTGAACTTTGCTATTTGTACACTAATTTTCGACACATTATTTGACACTTGCATTGTTGTCAAGTGTCAATTGGATGGGAAAACTGTTTGAAATTTAAACTGTACAACATGGCAATGTCACGTGGTAAAGTGTAAGTTAAAGTGTACACCATAGTGTACATGTGGGAAGGTCCTTATCGATTGAACTTTACTATTTGTACACTGATTTTCGTCGCGTTGTTTGATACTTGCATTGTTGTCAAGTGTTAATTGGATCGAAAAACCGTTCAAAATTTTAAACTGAGCAATAGGGTAATGTCACGTGGCAAAGTGTAAACTAAAATGTACACAATAGTGTAAATGTGGCAGGGTCCTTACCGATTGCTCTTTGCTATTTGTACGCTGATTTTCGACATGTTGTTTAACACTTGCATTGTTGTCAAGTGTCAATTGGATGGGAAAATTTTTTTAAATTTAAATTTTCCAATTGGGTAATGACAGGTGGCAAAGTGTAAACTAATGTCTCCACCATAGTGTACATGTGGCAAGGTCCTTACCGATTGAACTTTGCTATTTGTACACAGATTTTTGACATGTTGTTTAGCACTTGTATTGTTGTCAAGTGTCAATTGGATGGGAAAATGTTTGAAATTTTAACTGTCAAATAGGGTAAAGACATCTGGCAAAGTGTAAACTAAAGTGTACACCGTAGTGTACATGTCGCAAGGTTTTTACCGATTGAACTTTACAATTTGTACACTGATTTTTGACACGTTGTTTGACACTTGTCAAGTCTCAATTGGATGGGAAAACTGTTTGAAACTTAAACTATCCAGCAGTTTAATGACACGTGGTGAAGTTGAAATTAAGGTGTAAACCATAGTGTACATGTCGCAAGGTTCTTGCGACACTTGTATTGTTGTCTAGTGTCAATTCGATGAGAAAAATGTTTGAAATTTAAACTGTCCAAAAGGGTAATATCACGTGGCAAAGTGTAAACTAAAATGTACACCATAGTGTACATGTCGTATGTTCCACACCGATTGAACTTTCCTATTTGTAAATTGATTTTTGACACGTTGTCTAACACTTGCATTGTTGTCGAGTGTCAATTGGATGGGGAAAATGTTTAAAATTTAAAATGTACAACATTGCAATGTTATGTGGCAAAGTGTAAACTAAGCGTACACCATAGTGTACGTGTAGCAAGGTTCTTACCAATTGAACTTTACTGTTTGTACATTGATTTTTAACATGCTCCTGTACAATCGCATTGTTGTTAAGGGTCAATTGGATGGGTAAACTATTTGAAATTTAAACCGTCCAACATGGTAATTTCACATGGTAAAGTGTAAACTAAAGTGTACGTGTAGCAAGGTTCATACCGATTGAACTTTGCTATTTGTAAGCAGATTTTTGACACGTTGTTTGACACTTGCATTGTTGTTAAGTGTCAATTGGATTGGAAAACTTATTGAAATTTAAACTGTCCGACATGGTAATGACACATGGTAAAGTGTAAACCAAAGTGTACACCGTAGTGTACATGTCACAAGATTCTTAACGATTGAACTTTGCTATTTGTACACTGATTTTCGACACGTTGTTTGAGACTTGCATTGTTGTCAAGTATCAATTGGATGGAAAATTTGTTTTAAATTAAAACTGTCCAATAGAGTAATGTCACGTGGTAAAGTGTAAACTAAAGTGTACACCATAGTGTACATGTGGTAAGGTTCTTACCGATTCAACTTTGCTATTTGTACACTGGTTTTTGACACATTGTTTGACACTTGTATTGTTGTCAAGTTTCAATTGGGTGGGAGAACTATTTAAAATTTACATTGTCCAACATGGTAATGTCACGTGGTAAAGTGTAAACTAAACTGTACACCATAGTGTACATGTGGAAAGGTCCTTAATGATTGAACTTTACTATTTGTACACTGATTTTCGGCGCATTGTTGGACACTTGCACTATTGTCAAGGGTCAATTGAATAGGAAAACTGTTTGAAATTTAAACTGTCCAACAGGGTAATGACACATGGCGAATTGAAAACTAAAGCATACACCATAGTGTACATGTCGCAAGGTTCTTACCCATCGAACTTTGCTATTTGTACGCTGATTTTTGACACGTTGTTTGACACTTGTGTTGTTGTCAAGTGTCAATTGGATGGAATTTGTTTGAAATTTAAACTATCACCATAGTGTACATGTCGCAAGATTCTTACCGATTGAATTTTGCTACTACTACACAGATTTTTGACACATTGTTTGACACATGCATTGCTGTCAAGTGTCAAGTGTAAAACTGTTCGAAATTTAAACTGTCCAACAAGGCAATATCATGTGGAATTGTATAAAGTAAAGTGTACACCATAGTTTACATGTAGCAAGGTCCTTACCGATTGAACTTTGCTATTTGTACAATGATTTTAGACACGTTGTTTGACATTTGTAGTGTTGTCAAGTGTCAATTGGATGGGAAAACTGTTTGAAATTAAAAATGCCCAACATGGTAATGTCACATGACAAAGTGTATACTAAAGTGTACACCATAGTGTACACGTGGCAAGGTCCTTATAGATTGAACTTTACTATTTGTACACTAATTTTCGTCGCGTTGTTTGACACTTGCATTGTTGTTAAGTGTTAATTGGATGGCAAAACTGTTCAAAATTTTAAACTGAGCAATAGGGTAATGTCGTGTAGCAAAGTGTAAACTAAAGTGTACACCATAGCGTACATGTGGCAAGGTCTTTACCGATTGATCTTTGCGATTTGTACACTGATTTTCGACACGTTGTTTGAGACTTGCATTGTTGTCAAGTATCAATTGGATGAAAAATTTGTTTTAAATTAAAACTGTCCAATAGAGTAATGTCACGTGGCAAAGTATAAACTAAAGTGTACGCCATAGTGTACATGTGGCAAGGTTCTTACCGATTCAACTTTGCTATTTTTACACTGATTTTTGACACATTGTTTGACACTTGTATTACTGTCAAGTTTCAATTGGGTGGGAGAACTATTTAAAATTTAAACTGTCCAAAATGGTGATGTCACGTGGTAAAGTGTAAACTAAACTGTACACCATAGTGTACATGTGGAAAGATCCTTAACGATTGAACTTTACTATTTGTACACTGATTTTCGACGCATTGTTGGACACTTGCATTATTGTCAAGGGTCAATTGAATAGGGAAATTATTTGAAATTTAAACTGTCCAACAGGGTAATGACACATGGCGAATTGAAAACTAAAGCGTACACCATAGTGTACATGTCGCAAGGTTCTTACCCATCGAACTTTGCTATTTGTACGCTGATTTTTGACACGTTGTTTGACAGTTGTGTTGTTGTAAAGTGTGAATTGGATGGAATTTGCTCGAAATTTAAACTATCAACATAGTGTACATGTCGTAAGATTCTTACCGATTGAACTTTGCTACTACTACACAGATTTTTGACACATTGTTTGACACATGCATTGTTGTCAAGTGTAAAACTGTTCGAAATTTAAACTGTCCAACAGGGCAATATCATGTGGAATTGTGTAAAGTAAAGTGTACACCATAGTTTACATGTGGCAAGGTCCTTACCGATTGAACTTTGCTATTTGTACACTGATTTTAGACACGTTGTTTGACATTTGTAGTGTTGTCAAGTGTCAATTGGATGGGAAAATTGTTTGAAATTAAAACTGTCCAACATGGTAATGTCACATGGCAAAGTGTATACTAAAGTGTACACCATAGTGTACACGTGGCAAGGTCCTTATAGATTGAACTTTACTATTTGTACACTAATTTTCGTTGCGTTGTTTGACACTTGCATTGTTGTTAAGTATTAATTGGATGGCAAAACTGTTAAAAATTTTAAACTGAGTAATAGGGTAATGTCATGTGGAAAAGTGTAAACTAAAGTGTACACCATAGTGTACTTGTGGCAAGGTTCTTGCCGATTGATCTTTGCTATTTGTACGTTGATTTTCGACACGTTGTTTAACACTTACATTGTTGTCAAGTGTCAATTGGATGGGAAAGTTTTTTTAAAGTTAAATTGTCCAATTGGGTAATGACACGGGCAAAGTGTAAACTAATGTGTCCACCATAGTTTACTTGTGGCAAGGTCTTTAGCAATAGAACTTTACTATTTGTACACTGATTTTCGACACGTTGTTTGACACTTGCATTATTGCCAAGGGTCAATTGGATGGAAAAGCTTTTTGAAATTTAAACTATGCAATAGGGTAATGACACGTGGCAAAGTGTAAACTAAAGTGTACACCATAGTGTACATGTCGCAAGGTTCTTACCGATTCAACTTTACAATTTATACGTTGATTTTTGACACGTTGTTTGACACTTGTCATGCGTCAATTGGATGGAAAAACTATTTGAAATTTAAACTGTCCAATAGGAAAATGACACGTGGTAAAGTGTAAACTAAGGTGTAAACCATAGTGTACATGTAGCAAGGTTCTTACCGATTGAACTTTGCAATTTTTCACACATATTTTCCACTCGTTGTTTGACACTTGCATTGTTGTTAAGTGTTAATTGGATGGCAAAACTGTTCAAAATTTTAAACTGAGCAATAGGGTAATGTCATGTGGCAAAGTGTAAACTAAAGTGTACACCATAGTGTACATGTGGCAAGGTCCTTACCAATTGATCTTTGCTATTTGTACGCTGATTTTCGACACGTTGTTTGAGACTTACATTGTTGTCAAGTATCAATTGGATGGAAAATTTGTTTTAAATTAAAACTGTCCAATAGAGTAATGTCACGTGGCAAAGAGTAAACTAAAGTATACACCATAGTGTAAATGTGGCAAGGTTCTTACCGATTCAACTTTGCTATTTGTACACTAATTTTTGACATATTGTTTAACACTTGTATTGTTGTCAAGTTTCAATTGGGTGGGAGAACTATTTAAAATTTACACTGTCCAACATGGTAATGTCACGTGGTAAAGTGTAAACTAAACTGTACACCATTGTGTACATGTCGAAAGGTCCTGAACGATTGAACTTTACTATTTGTACACTGATTTTCGACGCATTGTTGGACACTTGAATTATTGTCAAGGGTCAATTGAATAGGGAAATTGTTTGAAATTGAAACTGTCCAATAGGGTAATGACACATGGCGAATCGAAAACTAAAGCGTACACCATAGTGTACATGTCGCAAGGTTCTAACCCATCCAAATTTACTATTTGTACACTGATTTTTGACACGTCGTTTGACACTTGTGTTGTTGTCAAGTGTCAATTGGATGGAATTTGTTCAAAATTTAAACTATCACCATAGTGTACATGTCGCAAGATTCTTACCAACTGAACTTTGCTACTAGTACACAGATTTTTGACACATTGTTTGACACATGCATTGCTGTCAAGTGTCAAGTGTAAAACTGTTCAAAATTTAAACTATCCAACAGGGCAATATCATGTGGAATTATGTAAAGTAAAGTGTACACCATAGTTTACATGTAGCAAGGCCCTTGCCGATTGAACTTTGCTATTTGTACACTGATTTTAGACACGCTGTTTGTCATTTGCAGTGTTGTCAAGTGTCAATTGGATGGGAAAACTATTTGAAATTTAAACTGTCCAACATGGTAATGCCACATGGCAAAGTGTATACTAAAGTGTACACCATAGTGTACACGTGGCAAGGTCCTTATAGATTGACCTTTACTATTTGTACACTAATTTTTGTCGCGTTGTTTGACACTTGCATTGTTGTTAAGTGTTAATTGGATGGCAAAATTGTTCAAAATTTTAAAATGAGCAATAGGGTAATGTCATGTGGCAAAGTGTAAACTAAAGTGTACACCATAGTGTACTTGTGGCAAGGTCCTTACCGATTGATCTTTGCTATTTGTACGCTGATTTTTGACATGTTGTTTGACACTTGCATTGTTGTCAAGTGTCAATTGGATGGGAAAATTGTTTGAAATTTAAACTGTCCAACTGGGTAATGACATGTGACTAAGTGTAAACTAAAGTGTCCACCACAGTGTACATGTGGCAAGGTCTTTACCAATTGAACTTTACTATTTGTACACTGATATTCGACACGTTGTTTGACACTTGCGTTGTTGTCAAGGGTCAATTGGATGGAAAATCTTTTTGAAATTTAAACTTTGCAACAGGATAATGTCACATGGCAAAGTGTAAACTAAAGTGTACACCATAGTATAAATGTCGTAAGATTTTTACCGATTGAACTTTACAATTTGTACACTGATTTTTAACATGTTGTTTGACACTTGCATTGTTGTCCAGTGCCAATTGAATGGAAAAACTGTTTGAAATTTAAACTGTCAAATAGGGTAATGACACGTGGAAAAGTGTAAACTAAAGTGTACACCATAGTATACATGTCGCAAGGTTCTTACCGATTCAACTTTACAATTTATAAGCTGATTTTTGACACGTTGTTTGACACTTGTCATGTGTCAATTGGATGGAAAAACTGTTTGAAATTTAAACTGTCCAATAGGGAAATGACACGTGGTAAAGTGTAAACTAAGGTGTAAACCATAGTGTACATGTAGCAAGGTTCTTACCGATTGAACTTTGCAATTTTTTACACATATTTTTGACTCGTTGTTTGACACTTGCGTTGTTGTCAAGTGTCAATTGGATGGGAAAACTGCTTGAAATTTAAACTATCCAATAGGGTAATGTCGCGTGGTAAAGTGTAAACTAAAGTGTGTACACCATAGTGTACATGTAGCAAGGTTCTTACCGATTGAACTTCGCTATTTGTACACAAATTTTTGACACGTTGTTTGACACATGCATTATTGTCAAGTGTCAATTGGATGGGAAAACTAGTTCAAATTTAAACTGTCCAATAGGGTAATGTCACGTGATAAAGTGTAAACTAAAGTGTACCCCATAGTGTACACGTTGAAAGGCTCATACTGATTGAGCGCTCCAATTTGAACACTCTTTTTTGGCATGTTGTTTGACACCTGCAATGTTGTCAAGTGTCAATTGGATGGGAAAACTGTTTGAAATTAATACTATACAACAGGGTAATGTCATGTGGCAAAGGGTAAACTGAAGGGTGTACACCATAGTGTACATGTCGCACGGTTCTTACTGATTGAACTTTACTATTTGTATACTGATTTTTGACACGTTGTTTGACACTTGCATTATTGTTAAGTGTTAATTGGATGGGAAAACTGTTTGAAATTTAAACTGTGCAAAAGGGTAATGTCCTATGGCAAAGTGTAAATTAAAGTGTACACCATAGTATACATTTTGAAAGGTTCATACCGATTGAACTTTCCTATTTGAACACTGATTTTTGACACGTTGTTTGACACTTGTGTTGTTGTCAAGAGTCAATTGGGAAGGAAAACTGTTTTAAACTTAAACTGTCTAGTAGGGTTTGACACTTGCATTGTCGTCAAGTGTCATTTTAATGGGAAAACTGTTTGAAATTTAAACTGTCCAACAGGGTAATGTCACGCAACAAAGTGTAAACTAAAGTGTACAACATAGTGTACATGTAGTAAGGTTCTTACCGATTAGACTTTGCTATTTGTAAACTAGTTTTTGACACGTTGTTTGACACTTGAATTGTTGTCAAGCGTCAATTGGATGTGAAAGCTATTTTAAACTGTCCAACAGGGTAACGCCACGTGGCAAAGTGTAAACTACAGCATACATCATAGTGTACATGTAGCAAGGTTCTTACCGATTGAACTTTGCTGTTTGTACACTGATTTTTGACACGTTGTTCGACACTTGCATTGTTGTCAAGTGTAAATCGGATGGGAAAACTGCTTGAAATTTAAATTGCCCAACAGGGTAATGTCACGTGGTAACGCATAAACTAAATTGCACACCTTAGTGTACATGTAGGAAGATCCTTACCGATTGAACTTTGCTATTCGTACACTGATTTTGGACACATTGTTTGACACTTGCATTGTTGTCAAGTGTCAATTGAAATGGAAAACTGTTTGAAATTTAAACTGTCAGGCTGGGTAATGTCACGTGGCAAAGTGTAAACTAAAGTGTACACCGTAGTTTACATGTAGGAAGGTCCTTACCGACTGAACTTTGCTATTTGAACACTGATTTTTGACACGTTGTTTGACACTGACATTGTTATCTAGTGTCAATTGGATGGGAAAACTGTTTGAAATTTAATCTATCCAGCTGGGTAATGTCACGTAGCAAAGTGTAAAATAAAATGTACGCTATAGTTTATGTAGCAAGGTATTTACCGATCGAACTTTGCTATTTGTACACTGATTTTTGGCACGTTGTTTGCACAGGCATTAATTGGAAGGGAAAACTGTTTGAAATTTAAGCTGTCCAACAGGATAATGTCACGTGGAAAAGTGTAATCTAAAGTGTACACCGTAGTGTACATGTAGCAAGGTTCTTATCGATTAAACTTTGCTATTTGCACACTGATTTTTAACACGTTGTTTGACACTCACGTTGTTGTCAAGTGTCAGTAGGACGGCAAAACTTTTTGAAATTTAAATTGTCCAACCGGGTAATGTCACGTGGCAAAGTGTAAACTAAAGTGTACACCATAATGTACATGTAGCAAGGTCTTTACCGATTGAACTATGCTATTTGTGCACTGATTTTTGACACGTTGTTTGACACTTGCATTATCGTTATGTGTCAATTTAATGGGAAAACTGTTTGAAATTTAAACTGTCCAACAGGGTAATGTCACGTAACAAAGTGTACAGCATAGTGTACATGTAGTAAGGTTCTTACCGATTAGACTTTGCTATTTGTACACTGGTTTTTGACATTTGCATTGTTGTCAAGCGTCAATTGGATGTGAAAGCTATTTTAAACTGTCCAACAGGGTAACGCCACGTGGCAAAGTGTAAACTACGGTATATATCATAGTGTACATGTAGCAAGGTTCTTACCGATTGAACTTTGCTGTTTGTACACTGATTTTTGACACGTTGTTCGACACTTGCATTGTTGTCAAGTGTAAATCGGATGGGAAAACTGTTTGAAATTTAAACTGCCCAACAGGGTAATATCACGTGGTAACGCATAAACTAAATTGCACACCTTAGTGTACATGTAGGAAGATCGTTACCGATTGAACTTTACTATTCGTACACTGATTTTGGACACATTGTTTGACACTTGCATTGTTGTCAAGTGTCAATTGAAACCGAAAACTGTTTGAAATTTAAACTGTGAGGCTGGGTAATGTCACGTGGCAAAGTGTAAACTAAAGTGTACACCGTAGTTTACATGTAGGAAGGTCCTTACCTACTGAACTTTGCTATTTGAACACTGATTTTTGACACGTTGTTTGACACTGACATTGTTGTCTAGTGTCAATTGGATGGGAAAACTGTTTGAAATTTACTCTATCCAGCTGGGTAATGTCACTTAGCAAAGTGTAAAATAAAATGTATGCCATAGTTTATGTAGCAAGGTATTTACTGATTGAACTTTGCTATTTGTACACTGATTTTTGGCACGTTGTTTGCACAGGCATTAATTGGAAGGGAAAACTGTTTGAAATTTAAACTGTCCAACTGGGTAATGTCACGTGGAAAAGTGTAATATAAAATGTACACCATAGTGTACATGTAGCAAGGTTCTTATCGATTGAACTTTGCTATTTGCACACTGATTTTTAACACGTTGTTTGACACTCGCGTTGTTATCAAGTGTCAATAGGACGGCAAAACTGTTTGAAATTTAAATTGTCCAACCAGGTAATGTCACATGGCAAAGTGTAAACTAAAGTGTACACCATAATGTACATGTAGCAAGGTCTTTACCGATTGAACTATGCTATTTGTGCACTGATTTTTGACACGTTGTTTGACACTTGCATTATCGTTATGTGTCAATTTAATGGGAAAACTGTTTGAAATTTAAACTGTCCAACAGGGTAATGTCACGTAACAAAGTGTAAACTAAAGTGTACAGCATAGTGTACATGTAGTAAGGTTCTTATCGATTACACTTTGCTATTTGTACACTGGTTTTTGACACTTGTATTGTTGTCAAGCGTCAATTGGATGTGAAGGGTATTTTAAACTGTCCAACAGGGTAACGCCACGTGGCAAAGTGTAAACTACAGCATACATCATAGTGTACAAGGTTCTTACCGATTGAACTTTGCTGTTTGTACACTGATTTTTGACACGTTGTTCAACACTTGCATTGTTGTCAAGTGTAAATTGGATGGAAAAACTACTTGAAATTTAAACTGCCCAACAGGGTAATGTCACGTGGTAACGCATAAACTAAATTGCACACCTTAGTGTACATGTAGGAAGATCGTTACCGATTGAACTTTGCTATTCGTACACTGATTTTGGACACATTGTTTGACACTTGCATTGTTGTCAAGTGTCAATTGAAATGGAAAACTGCTTGAAATTTAAACTGTCAGGCTGGGTAATGTCACGTGGCAAAGTGTAAACTAAAGTGTACACCGTAGTTTACATGTAGGAAGATCCTTACCTACTGAACTTTGCTATTTGAACACTAATTTTTGACACGTTGTTTGACACTGACATTGTTGTCTAGTGTCAATTGGATGGGAAAACTGTTTGTAATTTAATCTATCCAGCTGGGTAATGTCACGTAGCAAAGTGTAAAATAAAATGTACGCCATAGTTTATGTAGCAAGGTATTTACCGATTGAACTTTGCTATTTGTACACTAATTTTTGACACGTTGTTTGCACAGGCATTAATTGGAAGGGAAAACTGTTTGAAATTTAACCTGTCCAACAGGGTAATATCACGTGGAAAAGTGTAATCTAAAATGTACACCATAGTGTACATGTAGCAAGGTTCTTATCGATTGAACTTTGCTATTTGCACACTGATTTTTAACACGTTGTTTGACACTCGCGTTGTTGTCAAGTGTCAATAGGACGGCAAAACTATTTGAAATTTAAACTGTCCAACCGGGTAATGTCACGTGGCAAAGTGTAAACTAAAGTGTACACCATAATGTACATGTAGCAAGGTCTTTACGGATTGAACTATGCTATTTGTGCACTGATTTTTGACACGTTGTTTGACACTTGCATTATCGTTATGTGTCAATTTAATGGGAAAACCGTTTGAAATTTAAACTGTCCAACAATGTAATGTTCATGTAAAAAAGTGTAAACTAAAGTGTGCAGCATAGTGTACATGTAGTAAGGTTCTTACCGATTAGACTTTACTATTTGTACACTGGTTTTTGACACTTGCATTGTTGTCAAGCGTCAATTGGATGTGAAAGCTATTTTAAACTGTCCAACAGGGTAACGCCACGTGGCAAAGTGTAAACTACAGCATACATCATAGCGTACATGTAGCAAGGTTCCTACCGATTGAACTTTGCTGTTTGTACACTAATTTTTGACACGTTGTTCGACACTTGCATTGTTGTCAAGTGTAAATTTGATGGGAAAACTGCTTGAAATTTAAACTACCCAACAGGGTAATGTCATGTGGTAACGCATAAACTAAATTGCACACCTTAGTGTACATGTAGGTAGATCCTTAACGATTGAACTTTGCTATTCGTACACTGATTTTGGACACATTGTTTGACACTTGCATTGTTGTCAAGTGTCAATTGAAATGGAAAACTGTTTGAAATTTAAACTGTCAGGCTGGGTAATGTCACGTGGCAAAGTGTAAACTAAAGTGTACACCGTAGTTTACATGTATGAAGGTCCTCACCTATTGAGCTTTGCTATTTGAACACTGATTTTTGACATGTTGTTTGACACTGACATTGTTGTCTAGTGTCAATTGGATGGGAAAACTATTTGAAATTTAGGTTTTCCAACAAGGTAATGTCACGTGGTAAAGTTTAAATTATAGTGTACACCATAGTGTACATGTGGTAAGGTCCGTACTGATTGAACTTTAGTATTTGTACACTAAATTTTGACACGTTGTTTGACACTCGCATTGTTGTTAAGTGTCAATAGGATGGGAAAACTATTTGAAATTTAAACTGTTCAACAGGGTAATGTCACGTGGCAAAGTGTAAAGTAAAGTATACACCATAGTGTCCATGTAGCAAGGTCCTTATCAATTGAAATTTGCTATTTGTACACTGATTTTTGACACGTTGTTTGACACTTGCATTGCTGTGAAGTGTCAATTGGATGGAATAGCTGTTTGAAATTTAAACTGTCCAACAAGGAAATGTGACGTGGTAAAGTGTACACTATAGTGTACATGTAGCTAGATTCTTACTGATTGAACATTGCTATTTGTACATCGATTTTCGACATGTTGTTTGGCAATTGCATTGTTTTCAAGTGTCAATTGGATGGAAAACTGTTTGAAATTTAAACAGTCGAACGGGGTAATGTCACATGGCAAAGTGTAAATTAAGATGTACCCCAAAGTGTACATGTAGTAAGGTTCTTACTGATTGTACTTTGCCATTTGTACACTGATTTTCGACACGTTGTTTGAGACTTGTATTGTTGTCAAGTGTCAATTGGATGGGAAAACTGTTTGAAATATAAACAGTCCAAGAGGGTAATATCACGTGGCAAAGTGTAAACTAAAATGTGAACACCATAGTGTACATGTAGCAAGGTTCTTACCGATAGAACTTTGCTATTTGTACACTGATTTTTAACACGTTGATTGACACTTGTATTGTTGTCAGGTGTGTCAATTGGATGGGGAAATTGTTTAAAATTTAAACTGTCCAACTGGGTAATGTCATGTGACAAAGTGTAAACTAAAGTGTACACCGTAGTGTACATGTAGCAAGGTCCTTACCGATTGAACTTGGCTATTCGTGCAATGATTTTTGACACGTTGTTTGACACTTGCATTATTGTCATGTGATAATTGGATGGGAAAACTGTTTGAAATTTAAACAGGCCAACAAGGTAATGTCACGTCACAAAGAGTAAACTAAAGTTTACACCATACTGTACATGTAGCAAGGTCCTTACCGAGTGAACTAGGCTCTTTGTACACTAATTTTTGACACGTTCTTTGACACTTGCATTGTTGTCAAGTGTAAATTGGATTGGAAAACTGTTTGAAATTTAAACCATCCAATAGGGTAATGTCACGTGGCAAAGCGTGAACTAAAGTGCACACCATAGTGTGCATGTTGCAAGATCCTTACTGATTGAACTTTGCTATTTGTACACTAATTTTTAACACGTTGTTTGACACTTGCATTGTTGTCAAGTGTCAATTGGATGAGAAAACTGTTTGAAATTTAAACTATCCAGCTGGGTAATATCACGTGGCAAAGTGTAAAATAAAATGTACGCCATTGTTTATGTAGCAAGGTCCTTACCGATTGAACTTTGCTATTTGTACACCGATTTTTGACACGTTGTTTGCACATGCATTGTTGTCAAGTGTCAATTGGAAGGGAAAGTTGTTTGAAATTTAAGCTGTCCAACAGGGTAATGTCACGTGAAAAAGTGTAATCTAAAATGTACACCATAGTGTACATGTAGCAAGGTTCTTACCGATTGAACTTTGTTGTTTGTACATTGATTTTTGACACGTTGTTTGACACTTGCATTGCTTTCAAGTGTCAATTAGATGGGAAAACTATTTAAAATTTAAACTACCAAGCAGGTAATGTCACGTGACATACTGTAAACTAAAGTGTACACAATAGTGTACATGTGGCATGGTCCTTACCGATTGAACTTTGCTATTTGTACACTGATTTTCAACACATTGTTTGATACTTGCATTGTTGTTAAGTGTCAATTGGATGGAAAAACTGTTTCAAATTTATACTGCCCAATAGGGAAATGTCACGTGGCAAAGTGTAAACTAAAGTGTACACCATAGTGTAAGGTCCTTACCGATTGAACTTTGCTATTTGTACACTAATTTTCAACACGTCGTTCAACACTTGCATTGTTGTCAAGTGTCAATTGGGTAGGAAAATTGTATTAAATTCAAACTGTCCAATAAGGTAATGTCACCTGGCAAAGTGTAAACAAAAGTGCTCACCATAGTGTACATGTAGTAAGGTACTTACAGATTGAACTTTGCTATTTGTACACTAATTTTCGACACGTTGTTTGACACTTGCATTGTTCTTAAGTGTCAATATGATGGGAAAACTATTTGTAATTTAAACTGTCCAAACAGGTAAAGTCACGTGGCAAAGTGTAAATTAACGTGTATACCATAGTGTACATTTAGCAAGGTTCTTACCAATTGAACTTTACTATTTGCACACTAATTTTTGACACATTGTTTGACACTTGCATCGTTGTCAAGTGTCAATTGGTTTGGAAAATTGTATGAAATTTAAACTGTCCAACAGGGTAATATCACGTGGCAAAGTGTAAACTAAAGTGTACACCATAATGTACAAGTAGCAAGGTCCTTACCAATTGAACTTTGCTATTTGTACACTAATTTTCGACACATTGGTTGACACTTGCATTATTGTCAAGTGTCAATTGAATGGGAAAACTATTTGAAATTTAAATTATCCAATAGAGTAACGTGACATGGTAAAGTGTGAAATAAAGTGTACATGTAGCAGGGTTCTTACCGATTGAACTTTGCTACTTGTACACTAATTTTTGACACATTGTTCGACACTTGCATTGTTGTCAAGTATCAATTGGATGGGAAAACTGTTTGAAATTTGAATAGTCCAATAGGGTAATGTCACGTGGCAAAGTGTAAACTTAAGTGTGTATACCAAAGTGTACATGTCGCAAGGTTCTTACCGATTGAACATTGCTATTTATACACTAATTTTTGACACATTGTTTGACACTTGCATTGTTGTCGAGTATCAATTGGATAGGAAACCTGTTTGAAATTTAAATTGTCTAATTGGGCAATGTCAAGTGGCAAAGTGTAAACTAAAATGTACACAGTAGTATACATGTAGCAAGGTTCTTACCGATTGACCTTTGCTATTTGTACACTAATTTTTGACACGTTGTTTGACATTTGCATTGTTGTTAAATGTCAATTGGATGAAAAAATTGTTTGAAATTTAAATTGTCCAACAGGGTAATGACCCGTGGCAAAGTGTAAACAAAAGTATACACCATGGTGTACATGTCGCAAGGTCCTTACAGATTGAACTTTGCTATTTATACACAGATTTTTGACACGTTGTTTGACACTTGCATTGTGGTCAAGTGTCAATTGGATGGGAAAACATTTTAAAATTTAAACTGTGCAATAGGGTCATGTCACGTGGCAAAGTGCAAACTAAAGTGTACACCATAGTGTACATGTAGCAAGGTTCTTACCGATAGAACTTTGCTAATGTACACTGATTTTTGAAACATTGTTTGACACTTGCATTGTTGTCAAGTGTCAATTGGTTTGGAAAATTATTTGAAATTTAAACTTTCCAACAGGGTAATGTCACGTGGCAAAGTGTAAACTAAAGTATACACCATAGTGTACAAGTAGCAAGGTCCTTACCGATTTAACTTTGCTATTTGTACACTGATTTTTGACACGTTGTTTGACACTTGCATTATTATCAAGTGTCAATTGGATGGGAAAACTATTTAAAATTTAAATTGTCCAATAGACCAACGTGACGTGGCAAAGTGTGAAGTAAAGTGTACACCATAGTGTAGATGTAGTAGGGTTCTTACCAATTGAACTTTGCTACTTGTACACTGATTTTTGACACGTTGTTCGACACTTGCATTGTTGTCAAGTGTCAATTGGACAGGAAAACTGATTGAAATTAAACAGTCCAATAGGGTAATGACAGTGATAAAGTGTAAACTAAAGTGTACACCATAGTGAACCTGTCGTATGGTTCTTACCGATTGAACTTTACTATTTGTACATTGATTTTTGACACGTTTTTTGACATTTGCATTGTTGTCAAGTGTCAATTGGATGGGAAAATAGTTTGAAATTTAAACTGTCCAACATGGTAATGTCACGTGGTAAAGTGTAAACTAAAGTGTGTACACTATAGTGTACATGTCGCAAGGTTCTTACCGATTGAATATTGCTATTTGTACACTGATTTTTGACACGTTGTTTGATACTTGCATTGTTGTCGAGTATCAATTGGATGGGAAAATAGTTTGATATTTAAACTATCCAATAGGACAATGTCACATGGCAAAGTATAAACTAAAATGTACACAGTAGTGTACATTTAGCAAGCTGCTTACCGATTGAACTTTGCTATTTGTACACTGATTTTTGACACGTTGTTTGACACTTACCAATTGGATGAGAAAATTGTATGAAATTTAAACTGTCCAACAGGGTAATGACCCGTGGCAAAGTGTAAACTAAAGTGTACACCATAGTGTGCATAATGCAAGGTCCTTACAAATTGAACTTTGCTATTTGTACACAGATTTTTGACACTTTGTTTGACTCTTGCATTGTGGTCAAGTGTCAATTCGATGGGATGACTATTTGAAATTTAAACTATCCAAGAGGGTAATGACAAGTGGCAAAGTGCAAACTAGAGTGTACACTATAGTAGAAATGTAGCAAGGTTCTTACCGATAGAACTTTGCTGATGTACACTAATTTTTGATATGTTGTTTGACACTTGCATTGTGGTCAAGTGTCAATTGGATGGAAAAACTATTTTAAATTTAAATTGTCCAATAGGGCAATGTCACGTGGCAAAGTGTAAACTAAAGTGTACATCATAGTGAAAATGTAGCAAGGTCCTTACAAATTGAACTTTGCTATTTGAACACGGATTTTTAACACGTTGTTTGACACTTGCATGGTGGCAAAGTGTCAATTGGATGGGATAACTGCTTGAAATTTAAACTGTCTAAGAGGGCAATGTCACGTGGCAATGTGCAAACTAAAGTGTACACCATAGTGTACATGTAGCAAGGTTCTTACCGATTGAAATTGGCTGTATGTACACTAATTTTTGACACATTGTTTGACACTTACATTGTTGTCAAGTGTCAATTGGATTTGAAAACTATTTGAAATTTAAACTGTCCAACAGGGTAATGTCACGTGGTAAAGTGTAAACTAAAGTGTACGTGCAGCAAGGTCCTTACCGATTGAACTTTGCTATTAGTATACTGAGTTTCGACACTTTGTCTGACACTTGCATTATTGTCAAATGTCTATTGGATGGAAAAACTATTTGAAATTTAAACTGTCCAATAGGGTAATGTCACATGGGAAAGTGTAAAATAAAGTATCTACACCTTAGTGTACATATAGCAAGGTTCTTACTGATTGAACTTTGCTATTTGTACACTGATTTTTGGCTCGTTGTTCGACACTTGCATTATTGTCAAGTGTCAATTGGATGAGAAAACTATTTGAAATTTAAATTGTCCAACCGGGTAATGTCATGTGGTAAAGTGTAAACTAAAGTGTACACCGTAGTGTACATGTAGCAATGTCCTTACCGATTGAACTTTGCTATTTGTGCACTGATTTTCGACACGTTGTTTAACACTTGCAATGTTGTCAGGCATCAATTAGATGGGATAATAGTTTGAAATTTAAACAGTCCAATGGGGTAATGTCACGCGAGAATGAGTAAACTAAAGTGTACACCGTTATGTACATGTAGCAAGGTACTTACCTATTGAACTTTGCTATTTGTACACTGATTTTTGACATGTTCTTTGACACTTACATTGTTGTCAAGAGTCAATTGGATGGGAAAACAATTTTAAATTTAAACTGTCCAACAAGGTAATGTCACGTAGCAAAGTGTAAACTAAATTGTACACCATAGTGTACCTATAGCATGGGTCATACCGATTGAACTTTGCTATTTGTAAACTGATTTTTGACACGTTGTTTGACACTTGCATTGTTGTCAAGTGTTAATTGGATGGGAAAACTATTTGAAATTTAAAATGTCTAACAAGGTAATGTCAAGTGGCAAAGTGTAAACTAAAATGTACACCATAGTGTATATGTAGCAAGGTTCTTACCGATTGAACATTGCTATTTGTATACTAATTTTCAACACGTTGTTTGACACTCATATTGTTACGAAGTGTCAATTGGATGGGAAAACTCTTTGAAATTTAAACTGTCCAATAGGGTGATGTCGCGTGGCAAAGTGTAAACTGAAGTGTACACCATAGTGTGCATTTAGCAAGGTTCTTACCGATTGAATTTTGCTATTTGTACATTGATTTTGGACACGTTGTTTGACACTAGAATTATTGTCAAGTGTCAATTGGATGGGAAAATTGTTTGAAACTTAAACTATCTAACAGGGTAATGTCACGTGGTAAAGTGTAAACTAAAGTGTACACTACAGTGTACATGTAGCAAGGTTCTTATCGACCGAACTTTGCTATTTGTACACCAATTTTGGACACGTTGTTTGACACTTGAATTGTTCTCAAGTGTCAATTTGATGGGAAAAATGTTTGAAACTTAAACTATCTAACAGGGTAATGTCACGTGGTAAAGTGTAAACTAAAGTGTACACTACAGTGTACATGTAGCAAGGTTCTTATCGACCGAACTTTGCTATTTGTACACCAATTTTGGACACGTTGTTCGACACTTGAATTGTTCTCAAGTGTCAATTTGATGGGAAAAATGTTTGAAATTTAAACTATCTAACAGAGTAATGTTACGTGGTAAAGTGTAAACTAAAGTGTACACTACAGTGTACATGTAGCAAGGTTCTTATCAACTGAACTTTATCAACTGAACTTTGCTATTTGTACACCGATTTTGGACACATTGTTTGACACTTGAGTTGTTGTCAAGTTCCAATCGGATGGAAAAACTATTTAAAAAACTTAAACTGTCCAAGAGGGTAATGTCACGTGGTAAAGTGCAAACTAAAGTATACACCACAGTGTACATGTACCAAGGTTCTTATCGATTGAACTTTGGTATTTGTACACTGATTTTTGACACGTTGTTTGACACTTGCATTGTTGTTAAGTGTCAATTGGGTGGGAAAACTGTTTGAAATTTAAACTGTCCAACAGGGTAATGGTCACGTGCCAAAGTGTAAACTAAAGTGTGTACACCATAGTGTACATGTAGCAAGGTTCTTACCGATTAAACTTTGTTATTTGTACACTGATTTTTGACACTTGCAAAGTTCAATCGGTAAGAAACTTGCGACATGTACACTTTAGTTTACACTTTGTCACTTGACATTACCCTATTGGACAGTTTAAATTTCAAACTCTTTTCCAACCCAATTGACACTCGACAACAATGCAAGTGTCAAGCAATGTGTCAAAAATCAGTGCACAAATAGCAAAGTTCAATCGGTAAGAACCTTACTTCGTGTACACTATGGTGTACACTTTATTTAATGTTTGCCATGTGACATTACCCTGTTGGGCAGTTTAAATTTCAAACAGTTTTCCCATTCAATTGACACTTGACAACTACGCCTATGTGAAACGTGTCAAAAATCAGTGTACAATAGCAAAGTTCAATCAGTTAGAACCTTGCTACATGTATACTATGGTGTACACACTTTAGTTTACACTTTGCCACGTGACATTACCCCGTCAGACAATTTAAGTTTTAAACAGTTTGCCCATCCAATTAACACTTGACAACAATTCGAGTGTCAAACAACGTGTCCAAAATCAGTGTACAAAATTTAAAGTTCAATCGGTAAGAACTTTACTACATGTACACTACGGTGTACACTTTAGTTTACACTTTGCCACATGACATTGCCCTATTGGATAGTTTAAGTTTCAAACAGTTTTCCCATCCAATTGACACGTGACAGCAATTCAATTGTCAAAAAATGTGTCCAAAATCAGTGTACAAAAAGCAAAGTTCAATTGGTAAGAACCTTGCTACATATACATTATGGTGTGCACTTCAGTTGACACTTTGCCACGTGACATTACATTGTTAGGCAGTTTAAGTTTAAAACAATTTTCCCATCCAATTAACACTAGACAAAAAAGCATGTGCCAAACAACGTGTCAAAAATCGGTGTACAAATAGCAAAGTTCAATCTGTAAGAACCTTGCTACATATACACTATGGTGTACACACTTTAGTTTACACTTTGCAACGTGATATTACCTTGTTGGACAGTTTAAGTTTCAAATAGCTTTCCCATCCAATTGACACGTGACAACAATTCAAGTGTCAAAAAATTTGTCCAAAATCAGTGTATAAATAGTAAAGTTCAATCGGTAGGATCCTTGCTACATGTACACTATGGTGTCCACTCTAGTCTACACTTTGCCACGTGACATTACCCTATTGTACTGTTTAAATTTCAAATAGTTTTCCCATCCAATTAACACTTGAAAACAATGCATGTGTCAAACAATGTGTCAAAAATTTGGGTACAAATAGCAAATTTCAATCGGTAAGAACCTTGCATCATGTACACTATGGTGTACACTTTAGTTTTCACTTTGCCACGCGACATATCCCCATTGGACAATTTAAATTTCAAATAGTTTTCCCATCCAATTGACACTTGACAACAATATAAGTGTTAAACAACGTGTCGACAATCAGTGTACAAATAGCAAAGTTCATTCGGTAAGAACCTTGCGACATGTACACTATGGTGTACACTTGAGTTTACACATTCTCACTTGACATTACCCTGATGGACAGTTTGAATTTCTAACTATTTTCCAACCTAATGGCACTTGACAACAATGGAAGTGTCAAACAACGTGTCAAATATCAGTGTACAAATAGCAAAGTTCAATCGGTAAGAACCTTGCTACCTTGACAACAATGCAAGTCTCAAACAACGTGTCAAAAATTAGTGTACAAATAGTAAAGTTCAATCGATAATAGTTTGCACGTTGTCATGTGACATTACCCGGTTGGACAGTTTAAATTTCAAACAGTTTCCCCATCAAATTGACACTTGACAACAATGCAGGTGTCAAACAACGTGTCGAAAATCAGTGTACAAATAGTAAAGTTCAATCGATACAAACCATGCTACATGTACACTATGGTGTACACTTTAGTTTACACTTTGCAACATGACATTACCCTGCTATACAGTTTAAATTTTAAACAGTTTCTCCATCGAATTGACAGTTGACAACAATGCAAGTTTCAAGCAACGTGTCAAAAATCAGTGTACAAATTGTAAAGTTCAATCGGTAATAACCTTGCGATATGTACACTATGGTGTACACTTTAGTTAAGACATTGCCACTTGACACTACCATGTTGGACAGTTCAAATTTCAAACTACTTTCCAACCCAATTGACACTCGAAAATAATGTAAGTGTCTAACAATGTGTCAAAAATCAGTGTACAAATAGCAAAGTTCAATCGGTAAGAACCTTACGTCATGTACATTTTAGTTTACACTTTACCACGTGACATTACCTTATGGGCATTTTAATTTAAAACAGTTTTCCCATCCAACTGACACTTGACAACAATGCAAGTGTCAAACAACGTGTCAAAAATCAGTGTACAAATAGCGAAGTTCAATCGGTAAGAACCATGCTAAATGTACACTAAGGTGTACACACTTTAGTTTACACTTTCCCACATGACATTACCCTGTTGGACAGTTTAAGTTTCAAATAGTTTTTCTATCCAATTGACCCTTGACAACAATTGAAGTGTCAAACAATGTGTCCAAAACCAGTGTACAAATAGCAAAGTTGAATCTGAAAGAACCTTGCTACATGTACACTACGGTGAACACTTTTATTTACACTTTGCCACGTGACATTACCCTATTGGACAATTTAAATTTCAAACAATTTTTCCAACCAATTGACACTTGACAACAATGCATGTGTCAAACAATGTGTCAAAAATCTCTGTGCAAATAGTAAAGTTCAATCGGTAAGATCATTACATCATGTACACTATGGTGTACACTTTAGTTAACACTTTGCCACGTGACATATCCCTGTTGGACAGTTTAAATTTCAAACAGTTTTCCAATCCAATTGACACCTGACAACAATGTAAGTGTCAAACAATGTGTCAAAAATTAGTGTACTAACAGCAAAGTTCAATCGGTAAGAACCTTGCGACATGTACACTATGGTGTACACTTTAGTTTACACTTTGCAACGAGACATTAGCCTCACTGCACCAAAAACCACTTTTGGCAATAGGCAGAAAACATTGCCGTAGAATTATGGCAACGTTCAGGCGTCTGTTGTGGGATGAGACATTGCCATAGAGCGAAGAGTTTCGGCAACGTGCTCGGTTCTCGACAACGTGCAAAAGCACGTTGCCAAAACTTTTTGCACGTTGCCGAAACCCAATTTCGGCAACGTGCTCTTGCACGTTGCCGAGCACGTTGCCGAAGCGGGGTTTCGGCAATGTGCAAGAGCACGTTGCCGAAACTTGCAAAGAAACCAAGTTTCAGCAATGTGCTCTTGCACGTTGCCGAAACTAGAGTTTGTCATAAATGTCATTTTCATTTTTCTGATCAATTATTTTACATTTTTTCTGCCAATTAAACCTGTAAATTAAAAACTTATTTTTACTATCTACGCACAAGTACCTTAAGTCAACAAAAAATTAAAAGTGATTCATTTAAGCCAATAAACATGATCTGATATGCAATATTACTTCATCAAAACATAATAAATACTTCAATTCAAAAATATACACCATCTAACCAGAGAACTATGAAAAATGTCTAAAAGTTATGTAAGCAATTCATAACCAAAGCTTCTAACGAGTCCCAGCCAAATCTTTTTACATAGACGAGATCCAAGACGATACAAGCACAAAAGAAATTTTCGAACTCACTTCAGCTCCATGTAACTGCAAGAAAGAAAGAATATAACAACAAATTAATCAAAAAGAGCAAGGAATTTAGAAACAATACAATGTCCTTTAAAGCTTTTTAAGACACAACTATATTCATTCGTTTTACATAACCAGTCTATACTCATTCAACGTATATAGCAGCAGATTTATGTCATTTAAAGAAAAAATTGAATCACACACTCAAGAATACAAGCTCATAATTAAAACTTGATTGATTTTTAAAAATAAGATCAATTTCATTTTTAAGAGAAGCCATTGTGCACTCATTAGTAATGCCATGAACAAACTTCCACATTCAAGGTTGTAGACTTGTGTATGCAAACATATATAGCCACTCTTGAAACATGTTTAATGACAAATACGTAAATGAAAAAAATTTAGAAATTTATAAAGTACCTTCGTCAAATAAGTCTAATGCAGCTCTTTGGCCAAGCAATAGTACTTCCTATGTCGTCACTAAGAACTCGAAATTCTTCTGTTGGTCTATATAAGGGCAAATGACTCATGTACACCTCGTCAACCCAAACCTTCCAACAATCTTGTCCTAGTGGCACGTGATGCACATTTGTACTTGGGTCTATTGATGCAATCTTCCCTTCACCTACAATTTCCTCCTCAATCAAGTACCAGTGCAATAGTTGACACTTTCCATTTTCCATTGGTGCAATACTGTTCACAAAATATTTCTTTCAATTTTAAAACCCACCGCAAGTGTACGGTTCACTAACAAGTAGTAAAATGGACTATGACTCCAAGTATCGTTCCCACGAGGATTGAATTAGCTCTACTTAGACTAATGTGACCTTAACCGAATCTAATTGAATGAAAATTTGGTTTAAATGTGAAAACCCCTAATTGTGGGAGAAATCCCCAATTTGAAACCCTAATTTTTAAAGAAAACCCTAATTTCGAAATTGGAAGCCCTAATTTCAAAATTTCACTAATTGAATGACTCAAAAACTCAATTAAAATGTAAATACGCAATTTTGGAAGTTAATGTATAAAAATAAATTGAAATGCAATCATTAGGATCTCGAATCCCCAATTGACTATTAAAAACCCTAATTTCACAAATTCACGAATCGATGGAAAAATGCCAATTCAATGTTCCTAAACCTATCCAATATACTCTCTCGATATATATTGAATCTACTCTTGCACACCACCAGCCTATATTTCTATGGATGATGCAATTATACAAGAATGCATGAATTTTTATGAACCCCTTATGAATTGCATAAAGCATAGGGGTATATTTCTATCCCCTATCGAACCCTATGTTAATTTATATTATATCGAATCTATTCCCCTTCTTTCGAATGCAAAGAATAAATCATCTAAACTCACATAACATATGGCCAATAATTATGGAAGCAATCAAATCATATAAATCAAACAATTGTCCAACTGAAACTTTATATTGAATTTATGAAATAAAGGAGATTAAATAATCAAAGGTTCATCGATTTCCTAATGAATAAAAACCCTAGCCTATGATCATAATTACAGAATCAAGAATTAAACCGAAATTAAAAGATATAAAGAATACACCCGTATGATAATCCTTCAATTTTGTGTGTAATCTTCAATTCCTTCTTAAATCCTTGTGAAATCAAGTCCAAGATTGTGTTTCTTCCCTTCAAATTGAGTGTATTTCTTCTCCCTGGTCGTTCATGCCCTCAATTTTATGATTTTGGGTATTTATATCGCGTAAAAATCAAGTAGGAAAAGAGTTTCAACGAAAACAAAAAATTGCAACGGAGGCCCCCGAATTATCACTATGCGACCGCATAGACCAATAAATTTTCCCCCAACTTTTCCTGCAACCATCTATGCGACCGCATAGATGGTTGCACTATGCGGTCGTATAGATATAACCAACTATGTAGTCCTTACATTTTGGTCCCTGAACTTCCTTGTTACTTCTCTTGACTTCTTTCTTCGATTTCTTCATCTTTTCAACAAATTTTATCTTCCAATTGATGATTGACACCATCAAATCTCATGCCACTCATTCGCCACACCTTTTGAGTATTTGCACCTTTAGTCCTCCATCTTTCAATTGTCTTCAATTCAGTCCCTTTTCACTTCTTTCTTCTTCCAATTGTTTTGCTTTGTCATTGAGCTCATACTTGGCATGTTGTTACTCTCATTTTCCATTTAGCTCAACTTCTCAATATCTGGACATTTGGTCCTCGAACTATCACTTTGTTGAGTTTTGGTCCTTCTTCGGCTCTTTTCTCCTGAATTCCACAATTTCCATTGAAATACCTACATTGCATGAATTTAATAAGATTAAGCCACAATTCAACCATTTTATCCATGTTTAAGTCATGTTTGTGAATCAAATAAGTGTGTAAAAACATACTTATCAAATCCCCCAAACTTAAACTATTACTAAACAAACATGGCTTAATAGCATGCCGTGTCTCAGGATTGGAACTTAGCATTAACAATAGAACAATATCAATAGTGCAAGAATAAAATTAACCTTTACTCATCAAATGCAATACTCAACGTGGGTGTGTGAACTCGTGCCAACATATCAAGCTTATGAATGGTTACTTCCCGACCCATAGTGGTCAAATTTATCCTTTCCTCACTCGAGAGATACACAACCCCCCAAACTTATTCTTTTCACTCAATTCTCTCGGGGTGTGTTCTAAGATTAGGAGTTTAACAAATATAATCCTTACCCTCTCTTAGTTTGGATAGATTTTACCCTTACAAGTACACATATCAACAAGTAGAGACTCTCTTTAATTTGATTGTTTCAACCTTTAGGCTCAAACTAAGCTACTTACCTCGCATCAAGGTTAAAGTTATATCAACCAACTGTCCAACAAGGGCTTTTTTTTTCTCATCTTCTCATTTGCTTTCTATATAACCCGTGTAAGGAGTTTTAGGCGATGACTCCCAAACCAGTTGGTCTTAGGGCACCAGGTTTGAAACCCTTGCAGCCTTATTCACCCGAGTTATAAAGGCTCGATAAGATGAATTTTTGTCAACTTCTCCTTTTTCTTGCTTTCTATATGACCCATGTAACGAGCTTTAGGCCGATAATTCCCAAACCAGTTGGCTTTAGGATATCAGGTTTTAAACCTTAACAGACTTACTTGCTCGAGTCATAAAGGCTTTTGAGAGAAGTGATGATTTTCCCATGTTTATTTTATGCCCTTTACTAGTTTTTCTAGACATTTGATCTCAACAACCGTCCTCAACTTAAAGCTTTCACCTATTTCTCATCTTCTGGGTCTAGGCAATCCACACAATATAATTTCATGCACTGAGCCCCGACTTATCTCCATGTTTCCCTATAGTGGCTCAACCATCTCCAAACTATCTTAAGGTGGTTTAACGGGTTAATGTTATAGAGGGTTAACCTAGGTTTCTCATAGTTTACTCCAACAATCCCAATCAATAACTTAACATGAAAGCATGAGTGGCGTGCAAAAGAATGTCAAGCATTGCATCAATAAGTATTCGCTAATTAAATCCTGTACTATATCCACAGTTCTAGTTTACACCTGTCCAATAATCACATCATAGCCGGCAAGGCTACCAAACCCACACAAGCATGCAAAAGTAAAATCAACACTCATTTATCACGCATGTAACATGCAAAATGTAGTCAAATTAATAATTGATTGTGAAAATGCATATTAATTACATGCCGAATATTTGTTTGAAAATTATGCCGAATATTTGTCCTCAATGTAAATGTAAAGTTAGAAAAGCATAATTTAAAAATATATACACAACTTGGTAAATAGAGGTAAACAACACTCCCCTGATCAAAGTGGTGATTGTGGTGTGTAGCTGTGACCCGCATCATGATCTTCAGGAGGAGATGGAAGGCGAGATAGGATTTGTCTCATCAACTCTGTCTACTATGCTTGCTCGGCCTGAATGGATTGAAGCCTATTCTCCATACTTCCCAATCGATCCCAGGTTTCATTCACTCGCCACTGTATGCCATCCATTCTCCCAGCATACATGTTGAACCTACCATTCATGGTCTCCACTTCCCTTCGTGCCGCTGTGGCTTCATTCAAAGCACCCCTTGTGTAGTCCCGAGAAGAGTAGAGGTCTCTCTGCACTTTGTCAACAGTGGTAGCCATGGTCTCGAAACTCTGCTGGAGATGTTGTATGTCCCGGCTAGTTCTAGTGGTGGTGGTGAATATCTGCCTCAATACCTGATTGTCCATATCAACCTGGGGTGGTGGTGGAGGAATTTGAGGCATATTAAGGTCTTCATCTGCTTGAACTTCCTCATTCAATTGCTGTCATCGTCGTGCATTTTCTAATTTCTGTTGGTGCTTCCCCAGGTTGAATTTGTATGCCTGCTGCTCGATATATTCCACTTATCAGGCTAGGAAAAATCAGAGAGTAGTGCCTATCACCCCAAGTGCCTGTACCCTGAATTTGGTTGTAGATATGTGTGGCTAGATCAATCTTGTTTCCTCTAACCAAATGGTATATGAATCCAGCCTTTGGATTTGTAAATGTTGTTCTGTGGGATATAGGCTCGATGTTGTGGCACATGAATAACCATAAAATTGCTATGGATGGGGTGAGATCTATCTGACACCAGTCTCCTGTAGGTAGAGGCCAAGCGTTTTCACGTCCCAACAAAATTTCAGCAACCTCATTCCAGTTGAGGTCTTCTGGGATAGGGACGACATTATTCCAGGATAAATGATAGTAGTCATGAATTACCTCTGGTGAGAACATAATCCACTTGCCCCTAACCCATGTCTGATGTAAGTGTTCTGATCCGGGAGTGTCGATTTCTGTGTTGAAATTTGCATAAAACTCTTTTGCTAGATTCTCATACACCGGATGAGGTCTTTCTATCACCTTTTTCCAGCCACAGTTGTGAATCAGATATGCTATTTTGAAGTTTAAAAAATCTTCCAGCTTAACTGGCCTCTCAGGAATGATTGCCCAATCACACACAACATTGGCATATCGACCTGCTGTATCTAATGAAAGGAATCTTCTAACACCCCCTTCGGGTTCTCTTGTACGGGCTGTTCCAGATGAGGAGCCGACTTTCTCTTTTCCCTTTCAAGTTCTTTTAGGAGGCATCCTGCAAAAGGAAGTACACAATATCAATCACTTGGTGTAGGAATAACGGGCATTAATAATCTTTGAATTCATAATCCCCCAAACTTTCTTCAACATGCACATGTACATGTGCTTATGCAACTTTTCAAAACATGAATCACCAATATAACTCTAACATTACTTAAGTATGGAAAACTCAAAATTATGGCTCGAACGTGCATTTTTAGAAAATTTGACCCATGACCAAGTGACCAACTTCGGCCCCGGGCATCACCGAGAAATATCGAAATTTTCCCTGGCAAGTTTTGGACATGTGAAAGTACTCAATGACATTTAGCATATATCCAAATTTTACCTTAATCGGAGGTCGTTTGCATAAGAAAACATAGGGACGAAGGTAGTGACGTGAGTGAATATGATTAGCCATGAACTGCCTTTGTGAATTCAAATGTTGAGGTAGTTTTTTTTTCAAATGAAATTTCGCATGATTGTTCAGCCAATAAGCTACACAATAACGATGTAAACTATCGCATAAGTGAAAAGTCCAAGAATTCAAAACATTCGTCAATGTGGCATTTTGTCGAACATGTGGTGTGCAATGTGAATTTCTTCCTATTTCTTCTAAAACACTACCATGAAATTTTCCCCAATTCTCAACCTCATATCAATCTACCTTATACCTTCTAACTAATTCCAACACATTGAATGAAAAATGTGAAAAAGAAGATCGAAATTATGGGATTAGAGGAACATACCTTGCTTGGCCAAATACTTGTTAATTTAGATGTGGCACCTCAATGTAGAATCCAATCCAATTGAATGAAGAGTGTGTGAAATGGGTGTAAGTGTGTGGTATGCAAATGTGAAGTGTGAAAATGAGTGCAAGTGAAGAGGATGGATGCTCGTGTGGAAGTGATTTCGTGTGTGAGTGAGAGGGGAGGGAGTGTTGAATGAGGGGGGAAATGGGTGTGGTCACGGGTTAAAACCCGTGACCACAGCACTATGCGACCGCATAGTGCTGCACTATGCGGTCGCATAGTGCAACTAATTTCCCCCTTTCCTCTTTCGGTTACGGTCTATGCGACCGCATAGACCAAACCGGGTTTATGAATTTTTTTTTAAACATGACTTAAAATTTAAACTCCCCCAAAATAGGTTTTTCACTTAAAAATTTGACTCGCCTCGCTATATTCCTGGAAAAATTGAAAATTTTGACTCGAAAAGAGGAATATGCTTATCGAAAACTTGGCACCAAAATCGATTTTTCATAAATGTTGTCCCGCATTTTGAAAACTTAACCAAAACAAACATCTTCGCACATCGAAATGTGTGACACACACTCGAACACCCAAACACTTCATTTAGCACCCATTCATGCAACATTAAACGTGTAGTGCCTAGGCTGTCATGCAAAATATGATCGATGACCTACGAAACAAACTAAACTCAAACAAATTCCTAAACTAATGCAATGCAATAAAATAAATTTAAGGATACAGTGGGTTGCCACCCACTCAGTGCTAGGTTATAGTCGATAGCTCGACTTTACCGTATTGCGTTATTCTGGCGATCTAAGATGGACGGTAGACTTGTCCTTTGAGAAATCACCGCCCCAATAGTGCTTCAAACGCTGTCCATTAACTTTGAATGTCCCCTTGCTATCGTGAGTGATCTCAACCGCTCCATGTGGAAATACTTGTGTAATGGTATATGGACCAGACCATCTCGATCTCGATTTTCCTGGAAACAGTTTAAGCCTGGAGTTGTAGAGTAGCACTTTTTGCCCCACCTTGAAATCACGCCTCTGAATATGCATGTCATGCCCTTTCTTGGTGCGCTCTTTGTAGATCTTTGAGTTCTCGTAGGCTTCCATTCTGAGCTCATCCAGTTCATTCAGTTGTAACAGCCGTTTTTCACCCGCAGCCTTCAAATCCAAGTTCAATTTCTTCATTGCCCAGTAAGCATGATGTTCGATCTCAAGAGGTAGATGGCATGCCTTCCCGAAAACCAGTTGATATGGAGAAATTCCTATAGGAGTCTTGTATGCAGTCCTGTAGGCCCACAAGGCATCATCCAGTTTCTTTGACCAATCCTTTCGTGATGAGTTGACTGTGACTTCGAGTATTCGCTTCAATTGCCTATTGGATACTTCGACCTGTCCACTAGTTTGGGGATGGTATGCGGTGGCTATACGGTGCTTAACGCCATATTTCGCTAACAACTGCTCGAACTGACGATTGCAAAAATGTGTACCCCCGTCACTAATTATGGCTCTTGGTGTTCCAAACCGGGTAAAAATGTTCTTCTTTAAAAACTCAATCACCACTTTCCCATCATTAGTAGGTAGTGCAACAGCCTCCACCCACTTCGATACATAATCCACAGCCACTAATATGTATTGATTTGAAAAAGATGGTGGAAATGGTCCCATGAAGTCGATCCCCCAGACGTCGAATAATTCCACCTCTAAGATACTATTCAAAGGCATCTCATTTCTTCTAGATATGTTACCTGTGCACTGACATCGGTCACACCTTTTCACAAATTCAAAAGTATCTTTAAAGAGTGTAGGCCAGTAAAAACCTGATTGAAGAATCTTCGCAGCTGTTTTCGAAGCACCAAAATGCCCTGCATATATAGATGAGTGACAGTTTTCTAATATCAAAGGTACCTCTTCCTCTGGTACACAGCGACGAACAATTTGATCAGCCCCACGCCTGTAGAGAATGGGATCTTCTCAAAAATAATACTTCAATTCAGCGAAAAATTTCTTCTTCTAGTGACTTGAATAATCTGCCGGTATGATAGACCTGGCTAAATAGTTAACTATATCAGCATACCAGGGTGTTTCCATCACACCAAAAATCTATTCGTCTGGGACGATTTATTTATTTCCACTGTCTCTGTCCGTTTTGTGTCCTTGAGCCGAGATAGGTGGTCCGCCACCACGTTTTCACTGCCTTTCTTATCCTTAATTTCCAAGTCAAACTCTTGAAGTAGTAATATCCAACGAATGAGACATGGCTTAGCATCCTTCTTTTCCATTAAGTACCTGATAGCGGCATGATCTGTGTAGACTATGACCTTCGACCCCATAAGGTATGATCGAAATTTGTCAAATGCATAGACTACAGCAAGAAGCTCTTTCTCCGTAGTAGCATAATTTAACTGAGCATCGTTCAAAGTCTTACTTGCATAGTGGATCACGTGAAATACCTTATTCCTTCGTTGACCCAACACGGCTCCCACAACATAATCACTGGCGCCACACATTAATTCAAATGGCATATTCCAATCCGGTGTGATAATTACAGGTGCTGACGTCAACTTCTCTTTCAAAGTGTTAAAGGCCTGCAGACACTCATCAGTAAACTCAAATGTGGATTCCGTCATCAATAAATAGCACACAAGTTTGGCAATTTTTGAGAAATCCTTGATGAATCTTCTATAGAACCCTGCATGACCAAGAAAACTACGAACACCTTTTACTGATGTAGGTGGAGGTAGTTTCTCGATTACTTGAATCTTTGCTCTATCCACTTCAATGCCCTTCGTCGAGATTCGATGCCCTAGTACGATGCCTTCTTGTACCATAAAGTGACATTTCTCCCAATTCAACACCAAGTTGGTCTCCGTACACCGTTGTAGCACAAGACTTAGATGCTCCAAGCACTCATCAAATGAAGATCCAAACACAGAGAAGTCATCCATGAATAACTCGATGAATTTCTCAATCATGTCTGAGAAAATAGCCATCATGCAGCGCTGAAAGGTAGCGGGAGCGTTGCATAATCAAAATGGCATCCTTCTGTATGCAAACGTGCCATAGGGGCAAGTGAAAGTGGTTTTCTCCTGATCGTTTGGTGCCACTGGAATCTGATTATACCCAGAGTACCCATCTAGGAAACAGTAATGTGAATGTCTCGCTAATCTCTCCAACATCTGATCAATGAACGATCATGGAAAGTGATCCTTGCGAGTAGCTGTGTTAAGTTTACGGTAGTCAATGCAAACTCTCTATCCAGTCACTGTCCGTGTAGGAATCAACTCATTTTTCTCATTTTCTATCACCGTGATTCCTCCTTTCTTGGGGACAACTTGCACCGCACTGATCCATGTACTATCTGATATTGGATAAATAACGCCTGCATCGAGCAACTTCAATACCTCAGCTCTAACCACTTCCTTCATGTGTGGATTCAATCTCCGCTGCCCATCAATGCTTGGTTTGAATTTTTCCTCCATGAGTATCTTATGCATGCATATAGACGGGCTGACCCCTTTGATATCTGCAATTGACCATCCAATGGCTGTTTTATTCTCCCTTAGCACCCGAAGTAATTTCTCTTCCTCTACCTCACTGACAGTGCTTGATATAATAACCGGTAGTGTAGAAGATTCCCCCAGGTACGCATATCGAAGATGTGGTGGCAGTTGTTTGAGTTCCAATTTGGGAGATTTCACAATAGATGGCACTGATTTTGCAGTCCTAGTTCCCAGCTCTTCATAGTAGCGTCTGCGCATATATGGCTGGTTACTCTCCGAAAACCGAGCACATGTCTCAATCTCACTTGAATCAGAATGGGTGGATTGTGAATGTGCAATGCATGCCTCGTATGCATCGGAAGGATGATGTAGCCGAAATGTGTCTTGAACTATTCAGTCGACTACATCAATCTGGAAACAACTGTGTGACTCAGTAGAAAATTTCATTGCTTTGAACACGTTGAATGAGATTTGCTCGTCACCAAGCCTCAATGTCAGGTGCCCCTTCTGAACATCTACAATCGCTCTCCCAGTGGCTAAGAAAGGTCGCCCCAAAATGAGTGGAACATCCTTATCTTCTTCCATGTCCAAGATAAGAAAATCGACTGGAAATATGAACTTCTCCACTTTTACCAGCACGTCTTCAATGATTCCTCTTGGATGTGTAAGGGATCTATCTGCTAACTGCAATGTCACTGTTGTGGCTTTTGCTTCTCCCAAGCCGAGTTTCCTGAAAATAGAAAGAGGCATTAGATTAATACTTGCACCCAGATCACACAAAGCTTTATCAAAATGACAGTCTCCAATAGTGCAGGGTACAATAAAACTCCCTGGATCTTTCAATTTTGGAGGTAGCTTTCTCTGGATTTTGGCGCTGCATTCCTCAGTCAACATTACTATTTCGTGTTCTTCTATCTTTCGCTTGTTGGAGAGGATATCCTTCAGGAATTTTGCATAGCTCGGCATCTGGACAAGTGCTTCAGCAAATGGGATGTTGATGTGCAGTTTCTTGAAGACTTCAAGGAACTTACTGTATTGCTGATCCATTTAATGCTTTCTCAACCTTTGTGGAAACAGAATAGGAGGCTCATGAGGGTTAACAGGATTAGTATTTTTACCCTTTGATGTCTTGGAATTCCTCTTAACCTCATCTCCTGTTGCATTGTCAGTTTGCTCCACAATTTCTTCCTCCAAGGTTGGCGTTGATTCCTTGTTGGCTCCTGAACTTTTTACATGTGGTTCCAGCAGTTGTACTCCACTTCTGGTTGTTATAGCCTTTGCATGTTCCTTAGGGTTAATTTCAGTATTGCTGGGTAGGTTTCCCGGTGCTCTACTCATCATGGAAATTGCCATCTGTCCCACTTGTGTCTCCAAGTTCTTGATCGCTGCACTTTGATTTTGAAGCATTGTTTCCATCCTTCGCATAAATTGGTTATTGGCTTCCATGTACTGATTGGTTTGTGCCATAAATTTCTCGAACATATCCTCCAATGGTGGCTTTTTGTCTTGCTGCTGATATTGCCCTTGTGGTTTGTTTTGATTCTGATTAGCCCACGAGAAATTTGGGTGTTTTCTCCAGTCTGGATTGAAGGTTTCTGAATGTGGGTTATTCTGCTGGCGTTGACCCCGTTGTCCGAATTTTGCATGTTCTACTCCTTGTGCTAGAATTGGACAAGTAGCAGTACTGTGATCTGCTCCACATTCTTCACAACTCTGCTTCATAA